>NC_142362.1:24240654-24410654 GCF_059441175.1 Urocampus carinirostris | reverse complement strand
GATTCACCACGCCTACTCTCCATTTGGGGCCGCCTACACACACTCATTTACCAGATACAGGAAGCTTCACTATGAAGTTGGGAGTTATACTATGTTCGTCCTTGTGTTTTTGTCAGTGTAGCATCGCAATGGAGAAAGTAAGAACGTCAACCCAAAGCCCAATAAAGATGTAATAATAAGAGTTTATTGGAGAGCCCAAGAAATGCACGTACTTGCACAAGCATCATGAACGAGCTGAATGAGGCTGCAATGATGACACTAGCCAGGAGATGATGGCTGTGAGTGCAAAAGTTCCCAATTCTGTACAGCTCCTTTTTGTGCATTTGTAAAAAAAAAAGCAAAACATGAATTAAATTAATTTCCTCTACGATTTATATACCGTAGCTCAGGGGAACTCACAGAAACTGAAAAAGTGAAAAAGATGGTACGCAAACACTAAGTGCCACTGATTTAAATGATTGATTTCATGATTTAAAATAATTATTCTGATTTTCATTAATTGTTTTACTGAAAATGTTTACCTGAATTTGGGAACATTTCTATTAGCTTTCATATAATTTTTAAATCCTTGTGCTAACCAATAATGCCTTAAACAGCGCATCCGTAACTTTTATTTTACGTAAATTTACATTGTGATGGGTGTTTCCTTAAATGTTCTCTGGTTTACTAAATGGGAGTCAGCAAATACAGCTAGAGGGGTGACAATCGAGTGGCGCCTGGCTTTGGCGACATCAAGTGGACATATTTAGTACTGCAGGTCATTGTTTGACGCGATGAAGCTCATTTTTCCCTTGTGGTTCTCTCGTCATTGTTTCGCTGGCCGGATTAAACATGTTGGCGGGTCTGATCCATTTGACACCCCTTCTCTAATGCTTTAATGTAGCACATTCCACATAAATTGTTCACTGTTACTAACAAAGTGTGTTTTTTTTGTAGATTGCGGAGGCTCTAACAGGACTTCCTGGTTTTAAGAGCGTGTCTGTGATGGACTTCAGGTGTGTTATAATCCCACCTCATCCCATTTGCATGGGCTCTAATTTCCAATATCGAACACACTTTCCCCTTGCAAATGACGCTCTTTTAAAACTGACATTTTCTATTTTTTCTTTTGTAAAGGCCTCACAAGGACCTGCAAGGGTGAGTCAGATTGCTTTCACCTTGAACCCTACCAAAAAAAGTGAACCCCCACAAATCCCTAAGCCTGTATATCCTCATGAGTGTGTGTGTAATTGTACGTGTGCACGTGTTTAGTGGGTCTCGCTGGCTGTGGTGCTAATGGTCTTAGCAGGGCTCAGTCACCTGTTAAGTTGGATCAGCGTGGAGCCCGTTGGGGGCGGTGACCATGACGATTAGAGCTTGAGAGCCTGAAGATGCCTGTATTTAAAAAAGTGATACTCAAAACATTTTCTATTTAACTCAGCCATGTCAAACATCGGCCCATTAGATAATTTGATCCGACCCGTCATGAATTTCCGGGTATGTCCAAAAAAGAAGCGAGTCTGTAGGTCATTTCGAACAAAAGTAAAGATTTTTTTAAAGGAATCCAAACCAAATGTCAAGTCATGTTTATTTGGATACCCGTAAATAACAAGAAGTCTCTAAGGGCTCTACAGACTACAGACTTACTATTACACCACATCATTTACGTGAAACATCGGTAATAACAGAGTGTCTGTTTTGTTGACATCATTCATAAGCTATTGAAAATACCGTAAAATTCAGACTATTAGCAGTGACTGAAATAACGTCTGCATCTTTTACGTCGGGCGCACAACTTACAAAGCGTCTCTGCCCGGGTGGCCGAAAACTTTTTCAAGAAAAAAAATCGTTTGTTTTTACTTTTAATTTTTCAAATCAAACGTTTGCTTCATTCCGATTTGGAAATCTTCATTTGGTTTAGAAATTTCGGAATTTCTGTTCGTTAGGCAATTTGCATATTAGCCAGCCAATCAGAAGCCCGCATTGAGTAGCTTCGTGCTGCCGGACTTTCCCGAGCGTTATAAGGTTGTGCATTTGCATATCATTTTCCAAAGTAGACGCACAGAGAACACAAGAAAAATGGATAGGTGGTTAGGAATCAAGCCAAAACCTCAGCCCAGGAAGAAAGATTCAAAAGAAGCTAACAAAATATGTGACGCTACAAAACGTAAACGTACATTAAAAGCATCGTGGAAAGAGGAGTTCACATGGCTTCTAGCAGACGATGCAACGCTAACATTGCATGAATGAAGATGAGTAAATACAGGTACATACTGATGGCAGATGGAAAACAGCGTTATCATATACATGAGATGAATGATATAAGTAGATTTATAATAAACTTAAATTTAAAGTGTTGTTCTGTTATATATGCTGATAATCAATCCTTAATACTTTGCAACAATGGGTTTTGTACGATTAGTCGTCTTGTTGTGTTTCAAGTTGTGAAAAATGGGGCAGGCAACTTTATGGCTGGGCAGGCAACTTTTCAGAGTGGTCTGCCCTGGTGTCCGGTAACTTTGTGTTTCGCACACTGCTATTAGTTGCGACTTTTTTCCCAAGCTTTCCACCTTGCAGTTTATGCAATTACGCGGCTAATTTATGCATTTTTTCTAACGGCTGCCAGGGGCGCCCAGGTAGTGAATGTTGGAATGAGACACGTGGAATATATGTGTCAAGGCAGACGCAGGTTTAATGTTTAAAAGTGTAATAGGTGCGCGCTATTGTCCGTATTTTACGGTAAGTGGGTTTTAAGCCTAGATTGAAACAATTAATCTGAAGTTGCAGATCAGATTTTAGCAGGCAGCACATTCCCAAGCACCGAGGCCCGAATGGAGAATGCTCTCAAACCACCTTTAGAGGGCAATAGTGAGTTGGTTCAGCTGTAACACTGCGTTCACTCTACTGTTAAAATAAACATGTTAAAACATTCAATGCCAAACATGAAAATCTTTATTTCCCATTTACTGTGAATAATTGCCTTGTGTTTATAAAGTATCCCTTGTTTTTGGTGTTCATGATATGTAGGGTAGGTTGCTAATGTACATTAAAGCATAATACTGAGAAACAAACCTGAAAATTTGGAGGCGACACTGTTGACTGATCTGGCCTGCCTAAGAACAAAAAGCCAAACTAAGTTCGACATCCGATTTAACTAGTTTAAATACGCTTCCCTTAATAATCACGAATTTTATCACTATGTGGTCCATTTTTTTAACGAACAATATTTTCTTTCAAGGAAATAACCTAAAAATAATGTTTCAAGATGATAAACACTCTCCTTTCTGCTTTTTAAAATGTTACGATTTGTCGTTTTTTCTTTTCTTTATTGCCACCGTTTTATACTTTAACTTAATTTTTACATATAGTGCCTTGCAAAAGTATTGACCCCCCCAAAATACTTTTTTGACATATTGTCATCTTTCAGGCTTCAAACTTGATAAAAAAACAAAAGTATTGCCTAATAATCAACAACATGTGAGACATAATCTTGAATTGAAACCAAATGTATTCAACTATGTATATTGTGCTAAGAATAGAAAAGTAGGGGTTGGAAAAATACTGGCCCCTTTTGAGTTACTATTTTTTACAACCACCTTTTGCTGCAATCACAGCCACTAGTCTTTCTGGATATGTCTCTATTAGTTTTGCACATCTTGAAACGGAAATATTGCCCAATCTTCCTCGACTTTCCACATTCTTCAAATGCAGCAGCTGATCTGAAATTTTAGAGGAAGTAGAACATTATTTTCAGTATTTTTTAACATCAAAGAGCTTGAGTTTTGTATTTCTTTTACTTAAATTTACATCTCGGGAACCTCCTGCGTGGGTTCAAATCCAGCTACCGGACTTCCTGTGCGGAGTTTGTATGTTCTCCCCGTGCTTGCGTGGGTTTCCTCCGGGCACTCCAGTTTCCTCCCACATTCCAAAGACATGCATTTCAGGTGGATTGGCTGGTCTAAATTGTCCTTAGGTGTGAACGTGCGAGTGAGTTGTCTGTCCCTGTGTGCCCTGCGATTGGCTGGCAACCAGTTCAGGGTGTCCCCTGCCCACTGCCCGATGATTGCTGGGATGGGCTCCAGCACCCCCGCGACCCTACTGAGGATAAGCGGTGCAGCTAATGAGATGAGAGATGAGATGAGATTTGTGTAACAACAAAGTTAATATTATTGCAATAGATTATACAGGCACTCCAAGATAAACAAGATAGACACGTAATAAAGACTTAAAAGAGAAAAATGAGGAAAGAATGTCAGGAATATTAGTCAAAAATATTTACAAGGTAGTGCTTGAAGACTTGCCTAAGTTGTAAGTGCGATTTCTTTTCTAATGATGGTGCATTGTAACAATAGTGCAATAACATTTAGAAGCAACACAATTCTCAAACAAGTTGATAAACACCCAGATTTCATTACATCTGGCAGGATTTACATTTTTTACAGTTTTGCGTGCTTCTTTAGCATTGTGTTGGCCCTGGGGAAGAAACTTTCTCTGAGCCTGTTATTCCTTATTTAACAGGACCTCGGGTCTAAAAGGTGGTAGCTGGGATGAGAAGTCTTTTACAATGTTGTTGGCTCTGTTGCGATATTGTGCGCAGGCAATGTACTTCACACTGGGTAGAGAGCAGCCAATGATTTTCTGGGCTGTTTTAATTGCTCTCTGTATGGTTTTCCTGGCTATTGCCATATTCAAGAATACCACATTGTGATGTCGTATGCTAGAATGCTCTCCACTGTGGCTTTGTAGAAGGACACCAGCAGTTACTGTTCCAGGTTAATCTGGAATGCATTGTAATGTGAATGATAACAATCAAACAAAGTAAAAGAACAAGTATTTTCAGTAGAAAACATTGCTTTGTTTAGTGAACGTTTTTGCCAAATTTTTCGCAGTTGTGACTTCACCGACTCAATAAATTTGTACAAAGATAAAAAAAAAACTTGATTGCGTTTTAATTGGGTACATTTATCATACTGTTGGCAAAACAATAGCTGTTAGCGTTCCGTTCAAACCCTCAAACTCTATTATGATGTCTCCAAAACCTTGTGACGATTAAAAAGGCAGAAGTAAGAGTCAGTCAATGTCTCCACTGTGTGCAAAGTAGGTCAGAATAGACACGTCCCAGTCGTCATCCCTGCCTGATAGATGAGTATTTTTTCTGTAAAGCCTCTTTGGACACATCCCGCTCCATTAGCACGATACTGATCATTGTGCTGACTTGTCTTGAAACGCCGCCCTGGTGGGAGTCAATAGGCTGACCTATCTGTCACGCCTGAGCAATGAACAAGTCTTTTAACAGCCTTGACTATGTGCAGTTATGTGATGAGACACTTCAATGTCGTCATACAGTCTTTTTGTTTATGCAAAATGCAAATAATTTTCTGTATATTTCGGGTAACAGGTGATACTGTCTACCGCAATGGCTGTTTTGCTTTTGGAAGGTGGACTTGCCAAAGTAAATTGGATCTCGATGGTGATAGATTAATGAAAATTGTGCCTAACGATTGTGGTACGTAGATAAGGGTTTTGAAAGTGTAACAATGGCTGTTATGAGCTGGGATCTTCACACAATATGCTATGGCTTATTCATTGCACCTCCAATTGATTATTCACCAAGTAATTTATTATTAAATGAGTTGAGCAATTACTGGTATTTTTACCATTAATCATTTGGATACTCTGAAATTCAAATTAATTTTAGCTTCTCACAACTGTATAATTTCTAATTTTTATTTTTTTAAACTTCTTTCATAATATAATACCTATTATTTCTGTAATCAACTGATAGTCCCGTGGCACTTGATAGCAGAAATGGTCACTAATCAGTTTATAGTTTAATAGAAATTCAAAATAATGTACTTGCAAGGAGAACTGGAGACAAACCAAACCTCCGATTGGAATGTCCAACCTTTTCTAAAAGCCCTCCCTTACAGCTTTTCTTTTCATTAAATCTCCTAGGTTACAAAAAGCAGATCCACCTTTAAGGGTGTGGGAATCAAAGAACAGCAATATTATCAACTAATAGTGACGATGAGATAAACCGTGCATAATAGTCAAAATAGCAAACAACAGTGAGCAATAGTAGACAAAATAAAGAACGCTCATCTTTCATTTTATTATCAAGAACTAAAAGGTGGAACATTGATATTACCATTATCCCATTGTAAGTCAAAATGCTGTATTTGGATAAATAGATCCTCACACTGATCAGTCATTGTTTTCTGCTTTTTTACAAGGAATTTAGAATTACTTGTATCAGTACTTTGTAATGATAGCACTTATTTCTCAAGAATGTTGTATTAATATCAGATACGTTTTTAGTGGTGATCACCTGCAAAGGAGATTGAAAACGTGGCCAATTTGTTATTTAGTTGATTATTCCTCTCTGTTTTTCATTGTTTTGACTATTATAAACTCGTAACATCGTTGTCACTGTCGGCCTATAATGTTATCCTTTAAATTCCACACCCTTTAGGGCAAATCTGCTTTTGTAACCTAGGAGATTTAATAAAAATAGAGGGCTTGGGAGGGCATCTAGAACAGATTGGAATTTCTTATCTGAAGGCTTGCTCTCCTGTTCTCCTTGCAAGTTTGAAATCGATAGAGGGGAAGTCTTCAATGACTTGTAAAGCGCTATATAAATGCAGACCATTTGCCATTTGCCATGTCCTTTCCTTATTTTGAGTGTATACTAAACTTTAAATGTATCAACATTTGTTTGGATAACTTTGGTTAAAGAAAGAAAAATCCTCTTAGCTGTCAACATGACTTTATTACCGAAATCGAATCGTTTCAAGCTTTTATTTTCAATTAAATTTTATTGTGACAATCAATGTAAGACTCCACACCTATATGAAGACACTCCACATCAAAACCTGAGGATTAAATAAAATTTCAGGGAACTAATAAAATCTGTTGTCCGTTCAGGCTTGACGGCATTGTGGTGGACTACGCCGTCACCCTGGTAGTAAATGACTCGGGCATCAGCAACGACCAGCTGGACTACCTGACCCTGCAGTCCAACCAGGTAGAGAACTCGTACCGCGAGGTCAAGGAACACCCCACGCTAGTCTACGCCATCAGCGAACTCAAGACCTTCGTGACTGAGGACCTCCTGAAGGGCGCTCTGGAGAGCGGTAAGACGCGCCTGCATCGTGACAGTCCGACTGTCTGACTGTCCAACGCAAACTTTAGCGTGTTACCCGAGATGCTCGGCCCATGACGACACCACGCTTTGGCCACTTGAGAAAACATTCTTACTTGCTCATCTGTTTCTTATTCGTCTGCTGTCGTTCTGCAGAGCGGTGAAAAAAAAGAGGGCCACATTTGATGAACGAATAACGGGAATCAAGTATTTAGAGACCGTGTACCCTGACTGCGCTGTGGTTTGCGTCCTAGTTGCAGATTGCACCACAAAGCAATAGAGGACAGGCAAATGGAAATGCAGGGGAGTTTTTCTATGGTGGTTAAGAGTGACATCACACACGTGCTTGTGGTTTTCTTTAGTTTCAGGATGAAAATGGTGAAAGTAAGAAAATGCCAGACCAAACCCAACACAAAAATGATAAAGGAATAGTTTCTTCGAGCCCTTCTAAGAATTCACATACTTGCACAGGCAACAAAGGGAGCTGCAATGATGATTTCAGCCAGAAGATGGTGTCAGCAAGTAGAATATTTTTCACACACACCACCTTTAAGGTAAATGAACAAAGCAGTTCAAAAGGAAACTACGGTCAGGTAGTTGCTTGTAGTCCTAAAATAAATCCTTGAATTTTAACCAGGTACTATAGTTTATTAAGCCAGACTAAACCTTTCTTTTGTGCATTGGCAGACAAGATATGCTCTGATTTAATAACCAAATCGTGTTTAAAACACTCTAGTTTTCACTTTCTGAATTTCTAACAAACTCTGGGATGTCTTGTGTCCAGTTTCAAGTTTTACTTGTTTGAAGTGGGGATGCCAAACATCTTGACAATATTCAGATTTACTAGGCTGAGTAAAAAATTCTCACAACCTTACTGAAATTACACCAACTGCCGCTCTTCAGGTGTTTTCAGGAAGATAAACAAGGTTGAAAATGTTATGAAATGTTGCTACTCGACCGTTCTCTTGTTCCTTATGATGCCTTTTCTTTTGTAGTGCCTGAGACGCCCGAAACCATCCACGCCGCAGGAGAAACTTCGGTGAGTCGTCCAAATAAAGGATTAGTCCAGTCTAAGCTCATTAGACGTATTTCCATCTTTTTTCCAATGATGCTTATCAAGTTAAGGGTCATGAGTGCCTCCTATGTGCCAGGCATTAAAAATCAATCTGGCTCCCAATAATTTGAAATGTGCAAGTAATTGCGTTATTAAGAAGCTGGAGAGAGTGATGAGAAAGCCAGCTCTCACTTGGCCATCAAAATTCTTTTTTTTCTGACCGCTCAATGTGTAACAAGTCAAAATGAGTGTTAGAGCAAAAGCTAGTTTTGAAAGGACTCATCTAACTTTTCCATTAGCGACACTGGTGCACCTATTTGGACACACAGCATAAAATTTGTTATCGTATAATGAAAAAATATGTATTGCCCTATTACCGGGGTGGGGAAACTTACTGAGTTGTTGGCCTCATTGGGTTCAATCATTTTGCACTGAGGCAAGGGCAAGAGGAAAAAGTGATTGATATTATTATTGTTTTTTTTTTTTACATTAATCCCTTGTTTAGCTTCGTTAATAGGGACCAAAAGCCCCCAAGGGTCAAACCCACCTAAAAATGATGTCTTTACCGATGGAGAATATACATCTGTAACAAAATAACTATAGATCTACAAATGAAAACACAGAACACAGAATTGCATTTGAATACATGGTCTTTGCTAGTATTACACCAAATTGGAGTTAGCTGCATGCTAGCATCAGGTATCCTCGGATTGAACCAGATTTCCGCGATGATGAAAATACAACCGTCCTGAATAAAGCAGTTGTCCACGAGTTATAACGGCAGGTAATTTGTTTCCTGGGTAATAGAACTGGCGTTGGGGAGATACAGGCTCTGCAGATGTTCCTTGTGAGGGTTGTTGTGTAGCCCTAGCTATGGCAGTAGCTTGGACCTGCTGCAATACTGTTATCTATTTTTTTTCTGCTGCTTCAGCCCCTTCCCAGGCCCGATAACAATCCACAGAGCACCCGCTTTGCGTATTTTGATTTTCCTCTGATTCAATTGATGACTTTCTTTTCACTGTGAAGAGCCGCTAAAAGCTATCTGGCCCCTATTGTTTAGCTTGGAACCATTGACTTGTGTACCCTGCTTTTTGACTGACATCATACACCAAACTATCACACTCAGTCACGCCCACCCAATGCACAAAGCCCTCCCTACCCTGCCCCTATGATAGCATCTTGTGTGTGCTGTCTGCTAAGAACACAATAATCGATATGTTGATATCAATGACATTAAAGATAATTTAAATTCGAAATCCCTGGAGCAGTGATATACAGATAATTGAAGCTCAAAGTTGCAAGGAAATGCTGTATACAATTGTTTTTGTACACTAAAAAATATTTTGGGGGAATTTTGTACAGAGGCCAGGCTAAGAGGAAAAACTGATTGATTGACTTATTTATTTTTGTTTATGCTGATAAGGTTTCGAATCCGATGCCTCGGCATCTGCTAGTGCTCACCATTTCTTTGCAATCTTCTGACTTTCTTTAGAGTTTGATTTGATTGATGAATGTCTCTTCAATGTAACGAGCTGCTGTAACAGTCGCCATACTTCGCAGTTTGTTTTGGGTGGACGCATTGACTTGTGCGCCCGCCCACACCGGCTGTTTGACTGAAAGCATAGACCAGCTGATCACGGTCCCGCACACAGTCATGCCCACCCAACACTCATATATATATATATATATATATATATATATATATATATATATACACACACACACACCCTGCTCCTGTGATAGCATTTGCTGCGTGCTTTCTGCTGCAGAACACAATGCACAGTACTTTGATCTCAATGACAATAAAGACAATTCAAATGATTGAAGCAGAGATACAGCGAGGGATAACAGAATTGTGAAGTCAAGTATCTTTTCGGTCTCTTGAGCTTGGGCCTAATATTTTTGAATGTACATATCCAATACAGTGTGCACGTGTGACAGTAACCTGAAGCAGCAGCTCACCAGCTAACAGGGATGAAGCAGATTAGTTTATCGTTACAATAATCTGCTGCTATTTTCAAGTCAAATAATAACCTCTGACTTGACTTGCTCTAAGTGACGCTTACGTAATAAATTCGTCCAAAGGGGGAAAAAAAGTCCCAAAGTGCTACAAAATAAAAACTGAAAGCGAATCCTTGATTCGCCTGATTACGGTGCTTTTTCAGACAGTCCACGGAAAGTATTATTTTATTGCTATAGCGACAGTGGCGTCGTGTTCCATAAACGTTGGCTTGAACACAAAAATAGATCCGCTTTGTTGGCTGCTAAAAGGAGCTGTGATGTAAACGGAATTCTCCTACAAAGGAAAAGTGACATGCTATACATTAAACTTGTCGTAGGCAAAGCTTGTTACACTGAACAATTCGTGGCTCCCCTTATTTAGTCAGGCAATATCCGAGTTAGGATCCACAGGGCCCCACGGCTATATTCTCTATGACTTTTTTTGTTTGAGTGTTTCTAAAGCCGTACGCTTAGGTTCTTATTCTCTTGTTTGACACGTCGTCTCAACAGCTTTAGTGTAGCTTTCCGTCATTCATCTCAATTAATAGCAAAAGCAGAGCTTCTCCAAATCACCCACCAGGCCTGAATTGTGTCAGTATTAAAATTTAGTACTTTATACAACCATTTCAATCCTTGCCAATGTATTACAAGCACATTAATGAGTTTGCAGATAAATTATCAAACAGTGTAGCATCTTGCAAGCATGTGAAGACATTTCGTGTCTAAACGAGTTGCATCACGGGAATAGACACGCAAAGTTCAAATGTCATCGTTTTTTTCCCGATGGATTCTTTCAGCGAAACGACCATATAAAGCGAGGGTGGGCATACTACGGCCCGGCGGGATTTTCACTCTGGCCTGCCGAACATAAATGGTCCTAATATAATAATACTAAATAAAGTACTTAGAATATTTAAAACTGCATGCTTTGTCACAATTGTCCCGTTGTGTGTACTATACAAAAAAACCTACCACAAAAATAGCACATAATTACTACAAAACTACATCTAATTTAGAGCTTAAAAACACAGATCATTTATGGATATTGTTTTGCTATTATTTTGAAAACTAAAGAAATTCTACAAAACTACTACAGATATAGTATGATACACAAATACTCCAAAAATACTGCTCGAGAAATACTATATAAATACTAGAAAACAGTAATACAATAAACATATCACATAAAGATTACAAAAATATTACTAAGAAAACACTACAAAAATCATAAAACAAAATTACTACCAAAATACAACTACAGTAATGCTACATAACTAAATTTAGCACCAAAAACGGGGATCTAATGTTTCATTTTATTCTTTAAGAAAAAATACTCCAGACATACTACAAAAACACAACAGTCATGGTATGATATGAAAATCATACTACTGTACAGAAATGCAACAAAAACACAACTACAATAGTGCTACCAAAAAAAAACTCCTACAGAAATACTACAAAAATACAACTACTTTAATGCTACAAAAAATCCACTACAGAAATAATACAAAGATAACATTACAGTAATACTACAAAAATATGACTACAGAAATACTAGAAAACTATATATCAAATAAGTGCTTGAATAACAGGAAGATGCAGGTCTAATATATTATTTTTTTTATATCCCAAAAATAAATACTACAGAAAAAACTACTATACTAAAACTATAATACAAAATTCAAATACAGGAAATATTACAAAAAATTACAATAATAATCAAAAACATCTACAGAAAAATGACAAAAATCACTCTACGGAAATACTATAAAGATACAACTACAGTAATACTACAAAACTACTACTAAAATACTACTACAGAAATATTAGAATAGTATATATATCAAAATTTGTGCTTGAAAACATGGATCTAAGCTATTTTGCTTTTATACTGAAAAGCAAAAATACTACAAAAAACATTACAGTAATACTATACTACAAAATGCTTCCACAGAAATACTATGACAAAAATACTACAAAAAACAACCACAGTAATACTAAAAAATAACACAGAAAAATACAAAAATACAACTACTTAGATGCTCCAAAAAAATTTACTCTGGAAATAATACAAAAATAAGACTACAATAATACTACAAAAATACTACTACTGAAACACTATAAAACTGTACAACCAAAATTAGTGCCTGAAAACAGGGATCCAAGATACTATTTTTCTTTTACACTGAAAAGAAAAAAAACACTACAGAAATACTACAAAAAACAATAGAGTAATACTAGACGACAAAATGCTTTTACAGAAATACTACAGAAAAACAACTACAGTAACACTCAAAAATAACACAGAAAAATACTACTATGGAAATGCAACAAAAGGCCTTCAATAATACTACAAAACTAAATATCTAATGAAGCACTTAAAATTGGGACCTGAAAAATAATTTTTCCGTATTTGTTGCATTTCAACCCCAATTTGATGAAACGATTCTATGTAAAAGTAAAAATAAATGCAACACGTAGGTGTCTGTATGCATATTTATTCAAATGTTTTCAATCCAATGTGGCCCAGGACTCCAAAGATTTGCCTGCCACTAATACAGAGCTTAACTCGAAAGAGATGCCACTGGCCCACGACGATCTTGAATGTTGGTTTCAAACCATTAATCTTTATTTGCGATGCAGAAGGAAGCTGCAGAGGTTCTGATTCCGGACGACATCATGGACGATGTCAAGCGAGAACAGTTGCTGCCAGAAAACGCCGAAGTGGACGACACGCTCCAAACATCCGAAAGCGACATTGTCGTTGTGGAAGAAAGTGTTGAAATTTCCCCTCCTGATTTGGTTGTGACGTCTACACCTGAAATCGGTGGTGAGTCTTCATTTCCAAGGAGACATATTACTCGTAATTTTGATTACTCTTATTTATTGTTTGCACTAAAAGGTGCACCTGCATTAAAAGGTGCACACTCCAAAAGTAGTCTTTGGTCATACATTTTTTTCAAACACAGTGCCTAGTAGATGTATTGGCCCCTCAAAAAACCTTTTGGTATATTACCACCTTCAGGTTTCAAACTTCAAGCTAAAAAACTGAATACATTTTCTAAAAATCAACAACATGTGAGATACAACTGTGAAATGGAACCACATTTCCTCATCATTTTACTTTATATTTACAAGGAGAACAATAAAACAGAAAAGTATTTGTGGCAAAAATATTGCCCCCCGTTTGTTCAACTCTCTAATGACTTCTGAATAATCCAATGTCGACCTAAATGACTGACAATGACAAACAGATTGTGTCTCAATTAAAATCCACTTGCTTCGTGATGGGCTCAGAGGTCTGTGAAAAGGCCACTGGGGTACAGACTGCATTATGAAAACTAACCAGAGACTAATCAAGAGACCCATGATCACATCGGATGACCTGCAGTCATACACAGCTAAGGTGGAACAATCTTTGCGTAAGTCGTACTCTGCATAAATCTGCCCTTTATGGAAAAGTGGCAATCCCTTTCTAAAATAATTCCTTAAAAAGGCCTGTTTGGTGTTTGCAAAAAGCCACATGGGGGACACATGTGTCATGTGGAACACTGCTTTGTCAGATGAGACTAGAATTGACCTTTTTGGGCTGAATGCAAAGCGTTACGTTTGGCATAAGTGTGACACTGCATAAAACCCTAAAAAAAACATGCTTTGGCAAACATGTGGTGGCAGCATCATGTTCTGGGGTTGCTTTTCTTCAGCAGAGTTAGAGTTCATGGGAAGATGGATGGAGCCAAATACAAGTCAATTCTGGCAGAATATCTATTAGAGTCTGCAAGAGACCTGAAAATTGGGCGCAGGTTTGTGACAGGATAACGACCCTGAACATAGAGCAAAATCTACAATGGAACTGTTTAAAACTAACAAGATAAAGGTCTTAGAAAGGCCAAGCCAAAGTCCAGACCTCAATCTTATAGAGTATCTGTGTAAAGATCTGAAAAAGTTTGTGCACAAACCATCACTATCAAGCCTCAAGGAACTTCGTGAGCTGTTTTGTAAAGAAGAATGGGCAAATGTTTGTTTCAAGATGTGCAAAATTTAGAGGCATGCACAAAACAGCTTGTGACTGTGATCACAGCAAAAGGAGGTTCTGCAAAGTATTAACTCCAAGTGGGTCAATTATTACTACTTTTACTTTTTACCATTATATTTATTAGCACATATAAAATGTTGAATACATTTGGTTTCATTTCAAGACTGTGTTTCACATGTAGATGATTTTTTGTAAATATCATGAAGGGTTTTTTTATCTTTAAGTTTAAAGCCCAATTTCGTTGTCACAATATGTTAACCCATTTTGTAACAATGACAATAAAGGTATATTCTATTCTATTCTATTCTAAAATTTGGCAATATGTCAAAAAGTAGACCAATACTTTTACAAGGCACTGGACAAGGCGAACAGGACTAGAAGGCGCATGGAATGAAAAGTAAGAGATAACTGTATTTACTCTAACCATTGCGCATTTTGTTTCCGTGTGCATTTTATACACTAAAAATAAATATTAGTACAATGATTGAATAGTCGCAAAATGGCGCTAGCTAAAATCGCATAACATTGTATGCATTGGGAGTTGAACTCATGTTGCAGGCGGAGAGACCACCAAAATGTAACTACCAGACATGCGAAAAGGCATTCAATTTTGTCTCATCATCACACTATTTTTACTCACAGTGACAGAAAAGACATTGATTTTAATAAAGAGCACAAATACATGAATTGTCATATAAATTAGAATTTTATTTCAATACTGGTAGGTCAAGAATTTTTTTTTTTTTTTTGCTTAACATAGGTGAGGCTGACACAAATGTCCGCCATCTTGCTGCTACAGGTACCCAAATACCCAAAAACCTTGATAAAGGCTAGACAATTTAAGAAAAGTTATGCTTTAAGGTCACTTTGAGTCTTTGTAGTTGGTATTTTTAGATTAGTTTTAGGTAAGGCTCATGTTATGCAAATCTATTGTCTTGTATTTTACAAATGCTTGTTTATATGATAGTTCTTGTATTTTATTTCTTTATTCAAATAGGCATTGAATTTTTTTCAATGAGTGAAGTTATTTTTACTGCAAGGAGGTGGTAAATAATACACAATGGTTTTACTTTTTGCAGTTTAGTAGACAAGCATACAAAGTTCTTGTTTCGCTGTTAATAATGATCGCTTCAAATCTTACACTGTGAAGACCTACCCATCATCTCACACGCTGAATCTCATACAGTATTTTTTTTCAGCTATAATGGAGGAAAATCTTCTTTTGGAGAACACTGTCCAGACCACAGCAGCAGTTCAAGACCAGCAAGAGCCTCCTCCTTCCAAGGATCAAGATGCCGTTATCCTGCCTGAAGTTCCTGTGGTGGTGGAGGCCTCAGGCACGGGTAACCTGGACAACCTGATCTGGCCTGATACAACACTGCCGGCAGAATCCACCCAAGATGTTGTTGTTCTGGAAGAGGAGCATCTGGACAATGGCGTCAGCACCGAAGACCTCCTTGCTAGCGAAACCACAGAGGTGAACTTGGTAAATGAAGCAGCTGAGGAAAGAAATTCCTATATTCCTGAAGATGTTTTGGTTGAGGAACCAAAAGAAACAGAAGCACTAACTCCTGAGGAGGGAGCAGGCTCAGCTCCAGGGTCTCTGGAAGAGCCGCCAGAAGCTTCTGAAATCGGCAGTGATGATATCGCGGATGGCGACATTTTGCTAGTTAACAAGGATGACCCTGAACCATCAGGCAGCTTTCCTTTGAGCCCCGCCCAACCCACTGCCATGTCAGCTGAGAAGGAATCTCCCTTCACACGCGTGGCCGATGTTAACTCTGTTTTCGACGGCCAACCCGGCATTGTCGTGCCTTCACTCGTGGAGGTAATTCTGAACGCGGAGTAGGAGGTAAGACTGGTGGATGGCTGACTCACAAGAGATGACCGTTGTTCCTTAGATCCAAAACGGTGAGGAGGATGACTCCCCCATGGAAGACCTTTCTTACGACATCTTCCAGTACGGCTTGACCAACCACACTGAAGAAGGCAGCACAGGATTCCCGTTCAGCGTATCGCATGGCACTGATCAGGGCAGCATCGCCATGCCGGCCAACCCGGGACGAGCGCTCATGGTCTTCTTTAGCCTGAGGGTGACCAACATGATCTTCTCAGAGGATCTCTTCAACAAGAGTTCCCCCGAGTACAAAGCGTTGGAGCAACGCTTCTTGGAACTGGTATGCCTCCAAAACAAATCTTAGTAGTGGCAGTGTTGGGCGCGTTAGTGAAAAACATTAATTAGTTAGATACTTGTTACTTCATTTCAAAAGTAATTCAACTATTATCAGACTTTGTCTGATGTGACGTCGGTCATTTCATAGTCAGTGATCGGCGTACGCAGTGGATCCCAGTATTTAATGTGTATAAATGATAATATCTAAGCGGTTTTAAATGAACAGATAACTTTATTGTATGCGTTTTTTTAGTAATTAGATACATTTCCACGGTAACTAATGCGGTCTACATTAACCGGAAGTTTGTTAGTTACTGCGGCCGCTTTCCTGGTGCTTTCTTTAAGTACATCACAAGCGAAGGTGGCGTTTCGTCAATAAAGTTTAACTTGTTAATTATGGGATAAACAGGATATGCAATTTGTGATCTAGTATATATACTAGTTTATACACTATAGTATATATAATTTATGCAACGAGTGGTGTAATTTCTAGTTGTTCCAAGTTTTCGCAGGGAACATATGGAAATGACGTCACTCGTTTTATTGGTTTAATATACTGAATCACTCATTGTATATCCTCTATATACCATTATCTCTCACATCTGAATCTATTTCTATATGTAGTGGGTACGGGGATTTTGACTTCCTCATTGATCGCCAACATTCTGCATCCACCTTTACAAGGTTATGCCATGAATAGAACTCTGCATATAATAATTGAAACATTCTTCTACTGACTTTTGAAGTAAATTTGCATAATCCGGAAGATATTTGCTCCGCTTGTGATACGTGGATACCGTAACTGTGGTGGGCGTGGCTTAGCGCTCGCTGTCGGATCTTTAAATTGGCAAGCTGCTGGATGGATCTGGCATTGGTGACTAGCCAGGCTCAGCAGGGGTAGCTTGTGAGAGTTGTGAGCCTAGCCGTAGCAGTGGGCCAGACCTGCAACACTGCGATTTCTTTCCCCCTGGCGCCGCATCAGTTGATTCCCAAATGCGATAACAATCAACAGAGCGCATGCTGGTGATCGCCATTTCTTTGCATGCTCCTGACTTTCCTCAGAGTCTGATTTAATTGATGAATGTCTTTTCAATGTGACAAGCCGCTAAAGCTATTAGTTATAGCCATTCTCAGCTGTTTGTTTTGGTGGCCAGTTGTGTGCCCTCCCACCCGGCCATTTCACTGACCGCATACACCAGCCTATCAGTCACGCCAACAGTCAAACACACGTGCACACACACACACACTCTGCCCCGTAGTAGCATTTGCTGCGTGCTCTCTGTTTACCACAACGAACAGTAAATTTACATCAATCACAATAAAGACAATTTAATTCCAAATCCTCGACAATGAACCGACGATAAACGAAGCGCAAAGTAGCGAGGGGTCAATGTTCTTGTATAGAATCGACCTCCGGTTTGTTTGTTTGTACATGATTCAAATTGAATCGTTTCTTCCGGCGCCGTCACGAATGGCAGCCACTCCAGCAGCTCCCGTGTTATTTTCGATTGTTTTTCGATTGTTTTCAGCTCAGGGATGCTGCTGGAAATGTGAATTTCCCTTCGGGGATGAATAAAGTATCTATCTATCTATCTATCTATCTATCTATCTATCTATCTATCTATCTATCTATCCTTAAACTGTAATAATTACATAATAAAAGAAATGGAAGAAAACTGGACGCCAATTTATGAAAGCAGTGAAGCCTTCATATTTCTTGGCTTGAGCAATTGTGAAAATTTGCAAGTGAATACTTAGCTGAGACACTCTATATCTATTTTGTCTCTGGGCTATACCAATCTGAGATCTTCTCAATTTCTGGGTACTGTCCAAGACATTTTCCTTTTTCTTCAGGCATTACAAATAAAAAGACCAAAATTCGGCACACTTTTACTGTAAATTCTGTGTTCCTTTGTAACGCGTTAGTTCCAGTGTTTTATGTCTTAGCTTACCCACTCATTTCTTTTCCTTAAAGCTTGTGCCCTACCTCCAGTCCAACCTGAGTAACTTTGAGAACTTGGAGATCCTGAACTTCCGCAACGGGAGCATTGTTGTCAACAGCCGCATGAAGTTCGGCAAGCCGGTGGCTCAGGGCGTCACAACAACAGTCTATTTGATTCTGGAGGACTTCTGCAACACCGCTTACCAGACTATGAACCTGGCAATTGACAAATACTCCCTGGATGTTGAATCAGGTTGGTTGACTTTGACTATCACCCTGGGGTAAAAGTAGCGTTGGGCAACATGGCGATAATAGATCATTAGGTACTTAAATGTAAATGTTATCTCAATGAGTGGAAATAGTCTTAGGTCTTCTATAGCACTGCATATTTTGATAGTAAAAATCTGTTAAAAATATTTTCAAATAATTATTCTAATACTTAAAATCAAAGGCTTAGTTTTGACAAAGACGGTGCGTGTCAGCACCAATATTAAGCAAGTATTATCTTGTCCCCACAAAAACGTTATGATCACTTTACAAAAAGCGCTATGTCCCCAACAATGCTAAAGCCATGTCTACAATCTTACCGAATAATTAATTTGTTGCATAGGGTCCATTCTGTCAAGACTTCAGGGCCAGAGTTCAGCTCCCCTTTTATTTGGTAAAGTCCGCATGACCTAAGCTAGTAGCACAATTCAAGTGTTGTCCATTGCTGACCTGGTCGATTGGTTTGTTGATTACCGGTAGTTTCCATTTTCTTATTTTGGTGAGATTGTGATTGACCAATCCCCTAAAACAGGGTTTGTATGGGTGCTTGAAATCCTTGATAATGCCTGAAATTTAATGCTGTGTTTTCAAGGATTCAATAGTGTTGGAACTTTGGGTGAAATGCTTGTAAATGCTTGAAATTGTTGCCATGTTTTTCAACAAGTCTGCTTAAAAATGACGCTGACAATGCTCTCTGGTGGCTTCGCTTTGCCATTGCATTTCTTCTCCCCTTGTGATCAAAGGAAGCTGGTATTAGTTTGTATGGCATTGTCCTATAAAGTGCCATTGTGCTCTATGAAATGGATTACATATCAATTATGGACGTTTATTATGGGACATGCAAAGGATAAAGTTAGCGTTTCCCTGTGGTAAATTGTAATAGGAAGAACTTCCTGTAAATAAAAAAATTACGATACATATTACTGTCATTTTACCCAACATCTATATGGGAAAAGATTTGTCTAAAAACCATATATATTTGCGATTTACTCAGGACTAAAAATCAAATGCACACACAAGTTTAAGATACTTTATGAAGGTCACAGATATATTTGTGGCTCCGCAAAATACATGATAAACACCAGATTTCTTCTATTAATGGAAAGTTTGCTGTGAAAGTCCTTAAAAGGTACTTGAATTTGGCCACAAAAAGGTATATGATCTCTTCCTTAACTAGTATTGAACTATTCAAAATTGAAAACTTGTCGATTGTTGACCTGGTGGACTGGTATGTTGCTGTATCGGCTTTGATTTTCTTAGTCTGGAAGGATTATAAATGACCAATCCCCTAAAAAATTAAATAATATATTATTTTTTTGCCAGTCTTTCCTCATTGTTATGACATCGGCTACATCTTTTTCTGCTGAGATGACTTATTATTTAATTTGAGGAAACTAGTTTATGTGCAGTTGAAACCACCGTTTAATTGCTTTGCAAATATTGTGCAATTATTTATGATGAAACAAAATTAGAAAGGTGACTGGTATTTATTTAACTCATTCAGTGCCAGACGTTTCTTTCAAATACGAAGCGCCGGTGCCAGCCAATTTTGGCCATTTTTACTCATTCTTAAAGGCCTACAGTAACATTTTAATTCTGTAGCTATATAGGCATGGGATGTACCAAAAGAAAACCCCCAACTTTCATGTGAAAACATACGTTTCTAGCTTTTACTATTGTTTAGTAAACAACAGTTGAACAATGATAAGTTTCTTTCAAATACTCGTTTCAAAGAGAACTTTCACTTCTGTGTTTTTTTTTTTTTTGCATTCGTGTTACTTCCACTCTTTAAACAATGCTTTCCATAAACACAAGGGCACTTTGCTTGCAAAATAACATTTCATTGCAAAAACAATGAACTTATGCATGAACGATGCATTAAATTTGCGAGAACTTTTCGACACTCGACGTTTCACAAGATTTTGGTCACCATAGCGATTGCATTCCCTCTGTCGTGCACTAAACACGATGAGACATCATTTTTTTCAGTCATCATTTTTTGAAAGGATCAAGCTTTGTTGAAGCTTTGTTGCCAATTTAGCCATGCCTTGCGACTATCACCGTAATGCTTCACTACACTTACTCGCCATATGGGGCCGCCTACACAAACTCATTTGCCGGAAATAGGCTTCCTCTGATCAAAGCCACTCCTGTCACTTAATGGGGATTTATCCCTAATGTAATCAGTCCCAGAGGCTAGATACTTACTGATGATCAGCGTAAAACCCTTTCAAAAGTTTTTTTTTTTTTAACTCAAACAAAAATATGTTTTTACATTTTGGCCCTCAGGGACAATTCTTCTAAAAAACATAGCTGTACGTTATGGCATTAAATGAGTGAAATATCAGGACATGTAGGTTTGATTTTTTGAAAGATTGGCCATTGTTTTTCGGCTGGAAATTTTGGATCTGCAAACCCTCACCTATAATTTCATAACTATAAGACAGATATTATAACTGCTAGTGCAAATCACAAACTTACAATGACTGCTATGCGGTTAAAGATACCACAGTAGGGTTTTTGGTTTGAACAATTTTATTGACACTATTAACAGCAAATAAACAATGTGATATTTGAACAATTTTTCTCGACAATCTTAACAGCAATTAAGCATATTCACAAATTCGTTATTCACAATTTCGTTATATCTGACAATATGACGTTTTAACAATTTTTGGGACATTTTTAACAGCAATTAAACACACAATTTCATTATATCATATCCAGATATTATGAGTTTTTATCGACACTTTTAACAGCAATTAAATACTTCTTGGTTTGTTTTTTTTGTTTTTAGCATATAAACAATGTGAGGTTCGAACAATTTTTCTCAACAATCTCAACAGCAATTAAGCATATTCACAATTTCGTGACGTTCTAACAATTTTTACCACAGTAGGGACTCCAAACATGAAATACGTGAAATTAGTGGGTTGACTAACTTATCCACTAAACCTCAAAGGCCGCTGTGACGTCCATATAAGTCACCTTGAAAAATTTGTCATTCCATTACATGAGCTCACGAGTGCATCTCTGAAAATGACCAGTTGTGTTTTGTTTGCAATGCTGGTTGTCAAAAGCTGTCTAAAAGACTTCATACACTTCTGAGGTCCCAAAACTCATGACTAAGACCTTTTTTCTTTGGTCTCATGTTTTTTGTCTTGCAATAAAGATCAAACACATGTCGGCTTTATTTTATTGCTCCCTTGCTGACTGAACTAACCAACATGTATCCCGTGCCTGAGATTGAGACTCTGCAGTTGTAGCGATAATGCTCACTTAGCTACGCCTGCTGCTAACATTAGGCAAATAGCACATGATCATACAAAAAATAAATGTTAAAGCTAGTGCTTTAACTAGAGTCAAGTCATATTTATTTGTATAGCCCTTAACCACAATGAGTCTCATTGGTGTTTAATGTTTTAGGGGTCTTTCCAATTGAAAAAGCAAGAATTGTAACAAACATACCTATTTTACACTTATCTATGTGATTTTCAGTTGACTGTTTAACTGCCCGAAACATGCTTTTTTTTTCAATTGTACTGATAAGTTAATAAACAAGACACTCAAAATAAGGAGGGAAGACATCAAAGAACTTGCAAGGCAAACAGGAGAGGACTCCACACTCAGATGAGAAAATCCAACCTGTTTCATAAGCACTCCTGTTCCTTTCCTTTTTTAAATATCCAAGGCTATGAAAAGCAGATCTACCCTAAAGTGTGTGGTAATCAAAGAACAGCAACCTTGTTGGCTGATAGTGACAATAATCAATGATGTAGACAGTGCATGATAGACAAAATAACTGGCATAACTAAGCATCCTATGCAATCTAATTTGCAGGTGTTCAATATTAAAAACAAAATAAACGGATGTACCTAAACAAAAGTAAGAGTGAAAGGATGTGACTATTTCTTATATTGATGGCTTCAAGATCGCAACTCACAAAAAATATATGTATTTCTTTGCCCTAACCCTAACTCATTTGTCATCAACAGATCAGACCGCAAAATTATTGACACACAGGCAGACCAGAATGCAGAACACAATGCACGATTAAAATCTGCAAAGTAGCCAAACCGCAAAAAGTAAACTGCAATACAGAGAGGGACTAATGTACTTTATAGAAATAACACCAAAAGCATTTTAAAAACTTCTTTGGTTTATCATGCACAGAAGTACTGCCTTAAATGGGAGAAAAAAAATCTGCGAAATAGCGAAGCCCCCTTCATCAAACTTACCTCGAGATGACGTCCTAACCAATTGAGAGTATTTCACCCAACAACTATAGATCTCCAAATAAAACAGACAACAAATCAATGCAATTGAATGAATGGTATACATTGTCACTCTACAAAAGTAAAACAAAATTGGAGGGCTTCTCCTATCAGTGAAAAAAAGTGATCTCGTGAGCAGCTAGCTAGCTGCCACTAGCTTCAGGTATCCTTGGTATTAACCAGTTCTCCATGATGATTTAAATACAACCATCCAGAATGTAGTGGTCTCCCATGAGTTGTAGCTCCAGGTTATCCATTTCATGGGTAATGGATGTGGAGTTGGTGAGACACAGGCTTGGCAGGGATGGCTTGTTACGTAGACGTTGCAGTAGGCTGAACCTGCAGCACCATTTCGGCTTTCTCTCCCGACACCGCCTCAGTCCCTTTCCGAAACCCGATAACAATCCATGGAGAACCCGCATGTGATCACCATTTCTTTGCGCTCTTCTGACATTCCTGAGAGTCCGATTAAATCAATGAATTCATTTTCAACTGTTGCCGTGCTATACAATTTGTTTTGGTGGACACATGACTTGTGCGCCTACCTACCTTGGCTATTCGACTTACAGCATACACCAGCCTATCACAGCCGCGCACACAATAACGCCCGCCCAACAACAAAAATCCCTCCCTAACCAGCCCCTGTGATAGCATTTGCTATGTGCTGTCTGCTGCAGAACAAACTGTAAATTACAATAATCTCAATGACAATAAAGACAGCAAGTATCAAAAGCACAAAAAGTAAACCACGATACAGTGAGGGATTAGTGTATGGCTTGGATTAAGTCCAACTCTGTAACCTCGTGCAAACATGATTTACATTGTAATTGTGTCTCAGGCGACCAGGCTGACCCATGCAAGTTCCAGGCGTGCAACGAGTACGCCCAGTGCAAGGTCAACAAATGGTCGGGCGAGGCGGAATGCGTGTGCAACGCCGGCTACTTCAGCGTGGACGGCCTGCCGTGTCAGAGCATCTGCGATCTGCGCAGCGACTTTTGCCTCAACGACGGCAAATGTGACATCATTCCCGGCCAGGGAGCCATCTGCAGGTGGGTGGAGATTAGGGGGAATCATCTTTGTGTGTGTGTTCTTGCCGTGCTCGTCTGCAAGATTTTCTGGTTTAAATCACAGCGGGCATGTCTCGTCTTTTGCACTGAAACGTGCGAGAGGAAAGCAGAACACCTCCTGCTTGAGAGTCCGGTGATCCCCTGTCCAAATATTACCACTCGAACTGAAAAAGAATCAACATTACATGCAACATCATGTTTGAGTTCTCAGCAGGTTGTGTTACTTTTTCCACAGGCGCTGACGACATGTACAACTTTGGGCTTGTGTTAACTTTTCGTAAGACACTATTGAGCTTTCTAAATCCTAACATACACTGCAAAGAAAATCTTATTCCAATGGCAAAAAATGTAGCCTATTTTTGTTGTAATTCTACTCATATTTAGACTCAATTGGGTGAAGCGCTTGTGAACGGTTGAAACTGTTGCCATGTTTATCGGCAGTCTAAATTAATAGACCACGCATTAAACGAAACAAAACAAAACAAGTAATCTTAAAAATTATGCTTCGATTCTCCATTGCATTTCTTCTTTCGCGATTAATTTCTTCTTTCGTGATTAACGGCCGATGGGATTAGTTTGTATGGCGTTATCATATGAAGCATCATCGCCCCCTGCGGGTCACACCCAAGAGGACAGGTGCAACAAACCAAGATGCCAGGAGGGAGTCATTTTAATGAACATTGGCATGAAAATGGAAAACACAAACAATGGCTGAAACATGGAACAAATCCACGCACAGTATGCAAAATAGAAATCAAACCCTTCACAGCATTGGTTTCCTCCAGTTTTATGAAAGGTAATTCAAGGAACGGACTTGCTTAACTATGATCTTTTTGCTAACCATTTGCTATATGCAGTGCAAGGATTACTTATCAATTATGGACATTTATTATGGACCCTGCAAAGAATCAAGGTAGCATTTTCCAGTGGTAAATTGCAACTGAAAATTTAAGCATTTTTACCCAACACCTATGTGTGGAGAGATTTATCAAAAAAATATATACTCATTTATTGTTCAGATCCACAAATAAAGTTGCAAATTACACAAGATTTTATAGAAATATGTCTTGATAAATGCTCATCCAAGATAAAAAACTGCATATGTAAATTGCGGATATATTTGTAGACCTGAAAAATACGTGCAAAGATTGCAGATATATTTGAGGACTTCAAAAACACATGTGTAAATTGCGGATACTTTTGTGGATCTGCAAATTACATGCTTCACACTGGATTTTTTCTTTTAATGTACTGGAGAAATTGTAAAATTGGCTCTGAAAGTCCTTTAAAAAATGCTTAAATTCGGGTGGACTAACCCTGACAGCCGTCCCACAGGGGGCTCTCTGAAATCTTACTTATGTATGTATGTATGTATGTAGTGCTTGCAGTGACTGCATTGGATCATTGCTCCATGGTCCACGGCACCGCAAAAACATGGTTTAGAAACTGCTACTACTGCTACTACTACTACTACTACTGCTGCTACTTATTGCTCTCGTGCTTTCTAAAATCCGACGTGTGGCATCCATTTTGACTCCAAGTTAACATCAGCCAAGCATTATTTGTACGAATTACTGGAATTACATTTTAAAGGACTGCAGTGCCTCAGGTATCTTTTTAGCCTAATGTCCTAGATCAAGCCTTTCTTCCAACATTTATTATGTGCATGCATGAGGTCAACCTGATAAAGGAGCCATTGGGAACATGTGGTTGTTGCACTCGTTGCGGTTTTACCCAAATAATTACGAACAGACGCGCTGGAGGCTGTATAGCTAAACAAACCTTTTGTTTCACACCAGACAAATAATAGGGGATCACGTGTTTACCTTAACTGCCTGTAAAACATACAAATAACATCAACAAACACAAAATAAAATATTTAAACATGGTGAGGACATGCATAAAGCACTCTACCTTTTGATCACACTTTACAAGTTGCTAATATACCAGTCTACATTGTCTACACAGTCGTATTCCTTACATTAAAGCAAAAAACTATTAGAGGCCATTTGAGAAGTAAATCCTTTCACATGTAACATCAAACTCTCACGCTTACACAACTATACTCTCAAACAGACACAGACATACCCATGCACAAACTCTACTATACTCTCTCACACAAACTATTATACTTTCATTCAACTTGTTGTACTCTCATACACACACTACTATACTGTCATACACATACTACTATACTCTTGTACAGACACTAATATGCTTTCACACACTTACTACTAGTCTCACACACACACACACACACGCAGATTACTATACACCCCCGCACACACACACACAACGCTAAACTCTCACACACACGAGTATTCTCTCACTTAAAATTGCTGATGACCGCCTTTTGTTTTACTTTGGGGGCGACAGTAGCTCAGGAGGTAGAGCACTCGTCTTGGGATCAAGGAATCCCAGTTCGAATCCCGGCTTGTCCGAGTTACATGTCGAAGTGTCCTTGGGTAAGACACTGAACCCCTAATACCCCCAATAAGCAGGTTAGCGTCTTATATGGCTGCAATACAAGGCCGCTATTGGGAAATGTGAAGCACACTGTAAAGCGCTTTCGGAAGTCATTGACTTGAAAAGCGCTATATAAATGCAAATCATTTCATGTCATTTCATTTCACTTTGGGTACTTTTGGTAACCATGGCAATGCAGACTTATCTTTGTGTATACATTCTACAATTTGACGTCAGATTAAAGCTTTTCCTAGTATAGTAGTATCTGTGAGAAAGTGTAGTAGTATGTGTGAGAAAGTATAGTTGTATGTGTGAGAGAGTATAGTAGTACGAGGAGTGAGAGCATAGCTGTATGTGTGAGAGAGTATACTAGTGTGTGAGAGAGTATAGTCGTTTGAATGAGAGAATATAGTAGTGTGTGAATGAGAGTATAGTAGTATGTATGACAAAGTTTAGTAGTGTTCGCGCACGAGTATTACTGTGTCTGTATATTAGTATAGTATTTAATGTGTGAGAGTGTGACGTTAGATGTCAGAGCAAATATGATTAACTTTTCAAACGGCCTTTCCTACAAACCTGATTGACTCACATTCGCAAAACTGGTCATAAGAAATATGAATCAAAAGGTGTCGCTGGCAAAAACCAGAAAGTAGATTTTATACTATTACTTTTGAACTTATATTACCGCCAAATTCGTACCAACTCGGTAAACTGTTCCCTTCCAGGTGTCGCGTTGGAGAAAACTGGTGGTACCGTGGGGAGCACTGCGAGGAGTACGTATCGGAGCCTCTGGTGGTGGGCATTGCGGTGGCTTCAGTGGCCGGGTTCCTCCTGGTGGCATCTGGAGTGATCTTCTTCCTCGCCAGGACCTTACGAGATCAGTATGATAAGGATGAGTCGGAGGACCCAATCAGGTATGGGAACTATGTAAATGAACTGTTTTCAGCTGGAAAGAGTTGGTTTTAAATGGTCTTCAGGCTTTGGGAGTATTTTGTCCATGATGGTGGACTTTTCCAATGATGCTTGAGCCAAGGGATTGTAACATTACTGCGGCGCTATGGTCCATTAGAATAACTGCTTGAGTATAGCATAGCCACACTAGTGTGTACTCCTCTGTGATTGGATGTGCTTAGGTACAATTTAGTGTGGGTGCGTTTCAAAATTGAATAATTCTGTGGTTGTTTTCGGTTAGATGTCCTAATGTTTCCATGTTGAAACGCGGAGGAAAATCATCAAAAAGCAGTCACAAAAAAGGTTTCTTGTTCTTTGAAAAATGATTTGTTTGGCATGGTTGCCGAAGGAGAAAAATGCTAGTGTCGGACGATTACCTTGATCTGATGGTAATTTGCAGTTTTAAGCGAATTGTCCTGGAGGGTGGTTTAGACCTTGAGGAATTACTTTGCATTATTAAGAGGAATTAACCCTAGAGAACCTAAAATCCCTTTTCTTTAGAAAATGATGGCCAGTGGGTTCTCCAGGGTTAAGAGTACAGTGCCTTGTGAAATTATTCTTTATTATTTTTTTAATTTTTATTTCTTGATCACTGCCCTTTTGGACGATAAATCTCTGTCCCAGTCTCACACCTTTTGTGGACTTTAGCAGGTTTTCTTCCAGAATGGTCCTGTATCTGGCTCCATAGATCTTCCATCAACCTTAACTATCTTCCCTGTCTAAACTTGCTAAAGTAAAATAGCCCCAAACTATGAGGTTGCCAACACCATTTTGGACAGTGGGGGTCTGTGTGAACTGTGTTGCTTGTACATCAAACATCTGTTTGCATGGTGGCCAAAAAATGCAATTTTTGTTTCATTTGACCCGAGCACTTTCTCCACATTTGGTGTCTCTCTTCTTGCCACACTTCCATAATGGCCAGTTTTTTGCAGTGTATGGTTTATTGTTGTCTGTTGTTGACAGACTCTCCTACCACAGTTGTAGATCTTTGCAATTCATACAGAGTGAGGGGCCTCTTGGCAGCTCTGATCCGTCTTTTCCTTCAACCTATGTTCCCCATTTGGTTGGTGGCAGGTGTGAGCTGCGCTTTACACCTGTGCTATGGATAATAATGTGTATTAATACTTGCAAGCTAAGACGGTGTAAGGCAGAGGTAAGAGCTTAACCCGGAGTCCAAGCTTTACCTTAATTTTGGCCCGGATCGGGCTTGAACGTCAAGCTGTTTTTTTTTTCTTATTATCCGCTCATCATTGTTCTTCCTTGTCTCTTTGCCTACCCTTCTTTTAAAGTGTCGCGCTAGATTCTTTAGGACATACTGCTGCTCTGGTGTATGGCCCAATTTTCGAACCTTCCAAATGTCGGGCAGCCTCATAATGATCCCGTCAACTTTTTTAAAAAATCCTTCAGTAGTGGAAACTTGTCGTTTAATGTAACCTATGCAGATACTTAAATATAAAATATTTAAAGTTTTATTGTATTTTTAACTTTGATTTTGTTACAAAACACAGGCTTTAATGAATCATAAATAACCCCTCCCTCAACCTGAGTCCTCACTAATAAAATTAGAAATTTTGAGTTTGTTTGAAGCTCAGTCCTGCAAATCAAGTCAGTTGGTCGGACTCTGGTTAGGTTGGGCCTTAAAACCCACGGGCCCAGGTCGGCTTGGGCTGGATTTTTTAGGCCCAATCTTATGTACCACTGGTGTAAGGGTCTTCAACCACTTGCACTCGGAAGCAAAAAAATATATATAATCTTCAGCATTTAAAAGTATCAACGTTCAAACTCTTCTTGTTGTAAAATTGAAACTGTTGAAGAATTCAAAGATAGCAGAGTGAAAGAATCCAACTCAACAGCCTTCTTTACAATTCTCCACAGGCATGCGGAGAGCATGCCGTCCCTGGAAAGGGCGACCAAGTACAATCCGATGTATGAGAGCGAGGCCACTACCGGCTACAACCACTACTACCGCCGCTATCCCGAAGCTCCCGTCTACAGCAGCGCCAGCGCTGAGGCCTCCACAGATTTCAGCAGCGAGGAAATCCGACACATTTACGAGAACAGTGAACTGACTAAAGAGGTGAGTCCACGTGTGCTATCGCACTTTGTGTTCCTGACCCTGCTCGGTGTGATTCATGCTCCTTTCCTGCAGGAAATTCAAGACAGGATACGCATCATCGAGCTTTACGCCAAGGACCGTCAGTTTGCTGATTTCGTCCGGCAACATCAAGCGTAAACAAACACCACACTTTTGTTTTCCCCCCATTTCTCCTAAAAACCTGGAAAATTTGTCCATGTGTTTATTTTGCGATCCTCACGTGCACATGTTTTTTTCTTTGGTTTTCTTTGTTTTGCAGAGTTTTGGATACCCGAAGAGAAAGTTCTTCTGCACAGACATGAAAAAACAGAAGGTATTTCTAGAAAATTAACCCCCCCCCCAAAAAAAAAAAAAAAACAATGGAAAAGTAGTACAGTTATCCCTCGGTCCTGGAGCAATCCGTGGAGTAGCAAAACCAAAAAATTATGCGGCGGTGCAGCAAGGGATGACTGTACTCAATAGAAATAACACATTAAAAGCAACTTTAAAACCACACTTTTTTGGTTTATCATGTAAAGAATTACCTCGGTTATTGCGGTATCCCCATTTACCGCAACATCTTCAAATCTGCAATGTAGCGAGGCCCCCTTTAAAAAGCCCCCAAGGGTCAAACTTACCTCAATATCACTTCCTTACCAACTAAGAGTATTTGACTCAACAACCATAGCTGTACAAATAAAAACAAAGAACACAGAATTGCTGTTGAATGAATGGTCTTAAAGTACAACAGAATTGGAGTGCTTCTCCTTTTAATGTAAAAAAGTGATTTAGAGAGCAGCTGGTTAGCTGCACGCTAACATTGGCTATCCTCCAATTGAATCAGGTCCCCACGAGGATTAAAATATAACCGTCCTGAATGTAGCAGTTTTCTAAGAGTTGTAGCTCCAGGTCATCCGTTTCATGGGTAATGGATCTGTTTGTGAGACACAGGTGAGGCAGGGGCTGCTTGTGAGAGTTGTTACGTGGCCTATCTGCAGCCCTAATATTGCTTTCTTTCATGACTCCGCCTCAGCTATAAGATGTAGCCCTAGGATCCCAAGTCTGTAACTCGTTGGGAAACAAAGGGCGTTTTGAAAAATGTATTTCTAGTCTAGTACATTCTGTTTCCAATACGATCGATTATGATAACGCACCCTTCCTACTAACTTTTAACCCACCCAACAGTAAATTACCTAATTGCACTCAGCCAACCAAAACAGATCTACTAAAGATCTGAGAAGTAAAATGCTACTATAATCAGGCAACAAACAGAAAATTAATCAACCAACCAAGCATACTGCATTAACTTAACCGTACAATTAGCCATGATTATTCAACATCTTCCTCCAAGTTTATTCATCCCACCAAACTAGCCAGAGACCAAAACAAAGCTTATTTCCTGACCACCCATTCTAAATCACTATAGCTAACGACAATTGTGTTCTCTTGTATGCAGAAAAAGTGCCGTGTATCCGGAAAGGCCAATGACAAGCAATCCAAGCCGGTCCTTCACCCAGGACTCCTTCATCTCCTACTTTGTCACTGCATGAGAAACGAACTCTCCTTTCTCGCTCCTACTTTTTCCGTGCCTTCTGCTGGACTTTGTACTTTGTAGAAATTGTTGTGAAACTTGAAAGACCGTCAAAGAGATGACGATGCACGACTTCAAGTATCACTCGCTTACCTGCAGTAATATAGTAGCCAGAACACCATAGTGGCGGTTTTCCGTTTTTGTGCGTTAGTGATGCTCCAAATGAGCCGGATAGCCGCAATGTAGTGGACGGTGCTATGCTCGGTGGTGTTTTAAAATGTTTTTGGAATGTAGGTGTCTAGCACGTTGTAATACACGCTTATCAAACTAAGTACTTTGCATGTGGATGGACATAATTTCTCTCAAATGGAAGTTGTTTCAAGGCTCCAGCCAATCAGTTGTTCGGACATGCTTATAGATGCAACATTTAGAAATGCATGAGAACGCGTTTTTACCAGGGAGAAACAATTTTCATATAAGCAGGAAGACGGCAGCATAAGCCCTTGAAGCTCAGCAGCACTAATTCCTACTTCATGCGACTACCAGTTTGGCCTCCTCGTGGTGTTTTCTTTGGTCTTGCGCTCGGATTCCACAATTGCTCTCCATCAGTGTTCTCCTGCTGAGCAGTAAATCGCTGCTGTCCTGCTTTATTACTACATTTGCTCTAGAAAACTGCCTCCATATGCAACTGTGATGAACACCATGCCTTTTGCAATCGCTGACTACAGTAGAACCTCAAAGTCCAACTCTGCTCGAATTGGACGTCAACTCATGGCGCATTCCAAGTACAAAGATAGTCTGTCCTTTCTCTTTGTTTTGAATAGTTCTCTCTGTTATCACGGGAACTATTGACCACAATCCCCCAGCATAAAGTGATAATCCGCAAAGTAGTGTCACCTTCATTAGGCTCCCAATGGTTAAACTTATCTCCAGATGACTTCCTTACTGACTGAGAGTATTCGACTGTAACAATTGACAACTATAGACCTACAAATAAAAGCTCCGAACACAGAATAACAGTTGAATGAATGGTCTTTATTGTCATTATTGAAAAGTACATCAAAATTGGAAGGCTTCTCCTTTCAGTGGAAAAAAGCGTTTCAGAGAGCGCCTGGCCAGCTGCACGCGAGCATCAGGTACCTCGGATTGAGCCAGGTCTACTTAATGATTAAAATACAAGAGTCACGAATGCAACAGTTTCCTAGAACTTTTAGCTCCAAGTTATCCATTTCAGAGGTAATAGAGCTGCCGTTCGTGAGATACAGGTTCGGCAGGGGGAGCTTGTAAGAGTTTTTACCTAGTAGGCCGGAGTTCCACCCTCGGTATTGCCTTCTCCCCGACACAGCCTCAGTTGCTTCCTGGACCTGATCCCAATCCTTGGAGCACCCGCTGGTGATCTCCATTTCTTGCACTCTTCTGGATTTCCTCAGTCCTATTTAATTGATTTTCTTTCAATGTAATGTGCTGCCAAAAGCTGTCTCGTGACATTATACACAGTTTGTTTTGGTGCTCTCTTGTGCACCCGCCCCACTGTTTGACTGACAGCATACACCAGCCTATCAGAGTCACGTCCACCCAACACCCAAAGCTTTCCCAAATCTGTTCCTTTGATGGCATTTGCTGTATGCTGACTGCTCCAAACACAATGCACTGTTTGTTGCTATCAATGACAATAAAGACAATTCAATTCAAAATCCGCGAAGAAATGAACAAGCAAAAACAGTGCGAAGTAGCGAGGGTTCACCGTATTTTAACTTCTGCATTGTTGTCCTGTCATGAAATTTAATTTCTAAAAACTAAATTTTGGACTTTGAGATGCAATTTCCAAATTACGTGGTGGGGGCCATTGCGGCCTTCTATTCATTTTTCAATGGTGCACACTAAAAATAAACCTTTTTCCCTAGCTTCTTAACATGACTACATTTTTGAAGCAAAAGTTGTTTCTTGCCTTTTAGGCTCTCTCTGTCAAGATCCGTTTTGTAATCATGAATGATTCTCAAGCAAAAGTGGGTTTTGAACGCATATATTGCATTTTGTTCCTGTTCTGTTGTGGGGTGGATCTAGGTCAAGGATGGGTAGTTTTTGATTCTCGAGCCGCATTGGGTTAAGAAATCTTGCAGAGGAGCTGGGCTACCAGAAGAAAAACGACTGATTGATTGAATTTTTGTATCTATGCCAATACAGTCTCCAAACCGATGCATTGGAAACACATTAGAAAAAAAGGTAACATAGGCCTATCAATTTTATCTCATCTGCATTTAAAATGGACCATTTCATCCCGTTGGTTTTGAGACACTTTATATGTATTGATTCATTTAAATCTAATTAAAATAAAAACTTTTTTGAGTGATTGAAGCAAAATAATATATCTTTCTTATAAGCATTACATTTTGGCATTTGCATTATTTTTTTATCGCATGATTTGACAAATATCCAATAAAATTGCTAAATGATAAAAAAATAAATGCAAAAAAAATAAAGTCAGTTATTTGAATAATGGCGCAATGAAAAACAAAGCCACGAAAAGCACCCAAAAAAGATTGCATTTTAACAAGTAGAATATTTTTTAACATTTATATAAAGTTTTTGAAATTTTTTTGGGGCAGCCTGATTAAAACTCCTGATAAGCCGTATGTGGCCCCGAAGGCCGTAGCTTGCCCAAACGCTATCCAAGTGCTCAGATGCAACCTCCCCATTCATTACAAAAAATGAATTATTGCTTCAATGGCAGACTTCACATTTCTAGTAAAATACTAATTTTGTGAAATTCAAGTTTTCGTAAAATATACTTTATATATCATGTCAAGTTTTTGTCTATCGAGTAAAAAAGGAAAAAAAACAAGTAACACGAGCAAAATTATGTAATATGGCAGAATATTTAGCTCACTTCAAGTACTTTTCATTTTTACTAAAAATAAAACCTAAAATCAATTTCAAAATATGCAAAATCTTAAACAAAAACAAAATTGTCTGCCCTTGAAACAAATGTTCTATGATTTATTTAAAGTGACAGTGTATATTTTCTTACCACTATATATCTTCTAAGGTGTATAGCAACGGAAATGCACAAGCAAGAATACAAACTACAGAGACACAAAATGACCAAAACGCACCTTTTAATTTTTGAGGTTCTCAGGTACCCGTAGAAGCAAGATGAGAATTATGTTAGCTCACTTTAGGTGGCGGTCTTGTTAAGTAAAATAAATGTTTATTTCTCGATCTTACGAGGTTTTGTTTTATTTACTCGTATATGAATGTTCGTGTATATTTGCTTATTATTGAACAAGGTTTTTCATGAAGTTGGTTTTACTACAAAAATGGGCTAAATAATACACACTGTCACTTTAGGTGATTTAAGAACATTAAAATATCAATAAAAAGTAAAGCTTTAACCTTGGTGATAACTGGTTTAATTCTTGAGGTGAAAATTCTATGAAGCTTTGTCTCATTTTTAACCAAACTTTTAAAGTTTTAGCATTTTCAATTTTAACATCATCGAAATTATTTGCAAAATGTAAACAATGGATCATTGTGTTCCTGTTTGACCGATTTCACTGTATGTTTCTGCATTCTTCCCACTAAAATGGACACACTTTCACCACTGCACGGCTGAGCAGACAGTCTTCTGTAAATATAGCAGTTGAAAATATCCAATGTTTCTGTTTTAAGCATGTTCTTTTTATATTCTTTATCCAATCGTGACTTTCCATACTGTGCAGCTGCTTGGACGCCATGTACAAACCAAAGCCACGTGTGCAAAAAATAAAATGCTTTGTAACAGATCAGACTTTCGATGTGACACTTTGGATTGATGTGCTCTGCCGGGTGGAGGAATTAGCAGCTAATTCCAGAAAACGGATTAGCCTCGAGGGGGGGTTAGGATTAGCGGCCCCGCCCGTGGCCGTGACGGTTTCTAAAAGCGTGCGCCGCCACTAATCCGGCCTACATCGCTCGTGCATGAACGCGCACACGCACGTCTGCACAACAAGCAAATTATGTAGGACCGATCCTGCCGTATTTACTAATACATATAAATAAATACCTAGAAATATATGCCGTATAAATAAATGAACACATGAATAGATCATGTTATACTTAAATGCAGTGCAGTGGTACCTCTACTTACCAATTTCTCGACAGACGAAAGTTTCCGGTTATGAAGTACCTAAACGGGAAAATATTGCCTCTAGTTACAAATGCGTTTCAGGATACAAAGATACAAAAATAGAGTACAGTTCGCACTGCTATTAGCCGCTCCTAGAGCTTCCTGAACGTAAACAAAATGGCTATCTCTATAAAACTCCGCAGTGCACATGCGTTATACTAGCATACTCTTCGTGTCACCGTCACAGTTCAGAGACGAGGAGGAGGATGGGTTCTGGAAAGATGCATCTAACATTAAATCAGCCTAATTTAAAGACATTTTAGCAAAAGTTCCGGAATTTGTGGAAAGGAATCACCCAGACAAAGTGTTGACGAGTAGGGCTATCGCTACGTTGCACACTTCCGACAGATTGTCAAAAGCCAGCAAAAGCAGACGTCATTGGATCAGTTTTTCAAAAAACGCGAGGCAAAAAGGTATTATTTCTTTTATTCTTTGTTTTTTTTTCACTATGTGCCTCTCATTTAACGTTTATTTTGCAGTAATCTAATTTTAACATGTATTTGTTTCATGTTCTGATGCTCTTTTATGATTTGTTAAATATAATACTAAACCTTTGGGAGCTTGGAATGAATGAGTGCATTTACGTTCAAAATGTGCCTCTATTTACGAAGTTTTCAGGTTACAAAGCTACTCCCAGAACAAATTAAATCCGTAAGTAGAGATACTACTGTGTGTAATAAAAGTTCTGTTCATTCATAAATGTATTCATTTTGGCGTTTTGTGATTTGGTCGTTTTGTCTGGCTGACCAAAAGCATGCAGTAGGCAGGTCAACAGGGAGTCAACAACAAAAAAATTATTACTGCATCAAAAACTAACTCAGTTGTAAATATACCAAACGATCACAGCAGGCTAGCCGGATGCGATAGAGGACGAACTGAAACTATTTGGCGGGAAAACTTGCAGTAACAGCGAGCCAGAGCAGCAACAAAAACAAACCCAGCTGGGTGAAAAAAACAATCAGCACAGCAGGCAAGCCAGCTAGCCAACTGCTAACGTGCTAACATAGACCAAAATAAACTGGAAGCCTTCGGTAGCCCGCATGGTAACGGGGAGCTATCTGGGCAATATTATATTGATTGCCAGACATGCGGCAAAAAAGAAAACAAAACAAAAAGAAAAGTGACAATCGCATACCTAAAATAAGGGAAAGGCAAAAAAGGAACACATTCTGTATGAGACGGCAGGTTGATTTACCCCAAGCAGCTTTTGAAGATAGTGGGATGTTTAGACGTGTTCTAAGGGATCGGAACCTGTATGATGCAGAAGGGGTAAACCGGTGAAAGCTGTCGGGCCCTGCTGTTGAACAGAAGAGTGTGTTGTGTCACCCTGACCCGAGTGACAACCTGTATGATGCAGAAGGGGTAAACCGGTGAAAGCTGTCGGGCCCTGCTGTTGAACAGAAGAGTGTGTTGTGTCACCCTGACCCGAGTGACATGGCCGCTTTCTTGTGTCCCGTTTCATCTGGAAGGACGTAAGCATGACCAACCTGGGTGCCGAGGTGCTTAACTTGTTTGGGTGTTTGGACATTTGTGTTGGCCATGGTCTAATTTTTTTGGGGGGGTGGTTTTTGCTACTTTTTCCTTTTTTCTTTTCTTTGTTTGTGTGTATGTGTTTGTCTTGCTGTTGGTCACTCCTCTCGAGGGATATGACCAGGGTAGATCGATAGATTAGCTTGAAGATCAGAGCACACACCTCAGACAAAGCAGTAGGAAGTCCCCCAGTGACACAGTAAGCAAAGTTCCAATTACTCCAAGCTAAAATAAGCGCCATCCACGTTTTACTACAATCGCTTTCTTTTTTTCAATGGGACCGCCATTGTTTTGATTCCTCATCTTTCGGTGATAACACAGCTCTGGGGGATATTAAGTCACACTGTCTACATTCAGAAATATTTTTGGGGAGATCCATGGCACGTGGAATACTTTGGAACATATCTGCATGATTTTGGGGAGGAACATTACACTTTCTGTGCCTGGGTGAAAAAGAATGGGTCTTTTGTAATCATTTTAAAACTACCACAGCGGAAGTATTTGGTGAGAATTAGTATCTAAGTATAGAATGGATAAGAACTGTTATTGTTTCCACAAAAAATACCAACTATCAGTAAATCATGCTTCTCCAGACAAGTGCTTCCCAATAATCTTTTAGAAGAATAAATCCTTTCCGCCTTACCCAAAAAAACCCTACCTCTCGAGTGTCATTTTCTATACAATTGTTTTAAATCTACCTCTGCATAACACTCTATCTTTATTAATGTATAAGAAAATACAATAAGAAAGAAAAATGGAACAACTTACAAAAAATAGGTTTATTAACTGTAATAGAAAAAAAATGTAATCAGAAAGTCAAAAAAATATAAAAATCCTCAAACTATAAAAATTTTGACTGACCATGTTGAAAGAAATATCACGTAAAACAATAAATAACACGTTCAAACTGATCGCAAATATTAAGTCAAGAGCACAATATCAAATAACCTGCAATAAAATTTATATTAAATAACTGTTGGTTTTAGCTTTTTATTTTTTTAATTAACAATGATATGACTGAATCAGCATATTTTGCAATACACATCTTTTTTGAAGCATAACCAAGTAACTCTCCACTGAGCTCAATTCTTTGATGCCAACAACGCTCGCTCATTTACTGACGTAGAAGTCACCAAGCAAATTGATAGTTGGGAATATTTGGCAGAATTGGCACCAAAAACATAGGTATAGGGTTGGTTTTGAGTGGGGACCAAATCATAGCCAAAACATAAATCTCAAAATCTGAAATAAGTGAAAGGCACCGCAGGACGCTGAGTAATATCCAACCATCCATCAATTATCTGCACCGCTTATCCTCAGTAGGGTCGAGGGGGTGCTGGAGCCCATCCCTGCTATCTTCGGACATTGGGCAGGGGACACCCTCAACTGGTTACCAGCCAGTCGCAGGGCACACAATGACAGACAACTCACTCGCTCAAACCTAGGTACAACAAAATTTAACCTGACATGCATGTTTTTGGAATGTGGGAGGAAACCCGCGGGGAGAACATGCAAACTCCACACAAGAGGTTATATCTCATACCTCAAAACTGTGCCGCACAAGTGCTAACCACTGCGCAGCCATGCTGCCCACATTGAGTAATATTCATGAAATAATGTGAAAGTTCAACAATTTTGAAAAAGAGCATCCCAAAATTGTTTTAAGAGGATCTTTAGAACTGAATAAATATAACCGTTTAATGTGTTTTGATGTAATATTTCCAAGAAGAGGGGTGAGGCACTTCCTCACCTGCATGTCACTGATGAACAGTGACAAATCGAATTGGCTTGGATTAACTCAATGGATGAGTAAATTATCGATATTCAATGGTTTATTTTATATATATATATATATATATATATATATATATACATCTCATCTCATCTCATTAGCCGTACCGCTTATCCTCAGTAGGGTCGCGGGGGGGCTGGAGCCCATCCCAGCAATCATCGGGCAGTGGGCAGGGGACACCCTGAACTGGGTGCCAGCCAATCGCAGGGCACACAGGGACAGACAACTCATTCGCTCATTCACACCACGGGACAATTTGGACCGACCAATTCACCTGAAATGCATGTCTTTGGAATGTGGGAGGAAACCGGAGTGCCCGGAGGAAACCCACGCAAGCACGGGGAGAACATACAAACTCCGCACAGAAAGTCTGGAGCTGGATTTGAACCCACGACAGGTTCCCATGACATGAACTGTGCCGCACAAGCGCTAACCAATGCGCCGCCGTGCTGCCCTATATATATACATATAGTCATGAAAATCATATTTATTGTAGCTAAATTTGGATGGTCAATAAATTATTTTAACAAATAACCGATTGACCAGTTAAATAAATAGCTGATTGTTTTCTTTTTAAAACTCGTCTCTCCTTTTTGGAGAATCGTTTACGATTCTAGATCATTATATCAGGAAAACAGATGAAAAACCTTTTTAGTTATTCTGAAGGCTTCAAGTGAATTACTTTCACTGTGTTTGATAGTTTAATATACTTTAATCAAGACACACACACTTTCGGATTTATGGAGGTTTCTTTTACTTATCATCTACACAAGAATCTTGAAAAGAACACAGAACAAAATGAGAATGAGAAAATAAAACAAAGAAATATCAAAGTTAAGATCTTAACTCGCACCATTTAGATAGAAAAACAAGGTTTGCTTAATTGTTATATTATTTGAACTTGACGTGGTTCCGGTTCAATGAAGGTGAAAGCCCATTCTTGATTTTCCTGGCGGTAAAGCGATGGGAATCCTCAAGAATGGAGACCCGGTCGGGAAGAGGACCACGGGATGCTGTGGGCTGAAGCCGTGGTTGGCTGCTTGTGGCTCGAGGCTTTCTTTGAAGATTGGCCCAGTGCTTGATCAGGTTTGGTCGTTGGCTCAGCAATGTTCTCTGGTTGCTTGTTCAGCTGGTACTTGGTCAGAAACCTTTTAGGTTGTTTACGGGCCAGGATTTGGTCCTGGGCTGCTTGCTTGACCAGAACCTGGCTCCCTGGCTTCAGAGACTATTTTGTCCACTTGCATGCCAGACTTCTTGCCTCTTTGCTGGCTCAAAATAACTGAATTGCGAGGTATCAGGCGTCCTGGGGAGCGGGGGGCCTCCCACCCCTCTGACCGGCCTGTTCTTTTCTTTCCCAGATGCACGATAACAAATCTCACGCTCAGGTGTTATCAGATAACTCAGTCGCTGTGAACAATTGAATTAAAGCATAGTATTCAGTTCACATGTTCTGACATTGTTTCATTATTTTCTTTGACTTTGCAAAAGACAATTCTGACTCAAAGTAACATTAGTTTATAAAGGCAAAAGCAAATATAATCGTTTTTGGATCATGAAGATATAAAATGCTCTCAATTTACATGACTTTATGGCTTTTGAGCCGGAGCAAGTATTGTTTAAAGTCTTTTATGGTATAGTAAGGCTTTAGACACCAACTAGAAGTTCTTACCAATGTTGCAGAGAGTCTATCAGTAGGGTTGTAAACCACACTATCATCTCTATCCCTACTGACTAGTGGAGATCAAAAGTTCAGCGTGTGGAAAGAAACAAGCCTCAAAAGACATGCAACGCTTTTTAACTGTGCTGGAACATCAGCAATGTCACGAAAAGTCTCAAGATGCTGGGAATTGATTTTGAAGCGCCGCCCTGGGAGAGTGATGAAAACACAGATGATTCCACAATAATTCGAGGCCCTGTACGCTTCCAAACAGAAAAATCTGCCAGGGACTTCTTCAGATTACAGTGGTGGGTCCTTTTAGGTAAAGCGAAAGTTAACAGTGGATCTTCGTGATAAGCATATATAAATGAGCTGTTTTTTTATCTGTTTTTTTTCCTGCTGGCACAGCGGCGGCGACGGGTGAGGAAAAAAAAAAAACACAGGAGAGGCCCATGCATCGACTTGACTGAAAGCCTCATCAATCTCCCGTCTGGCCTTTCAATTGGCCATAGGCGGGAATAAAATATGCGCCGTCATAACAAACCGGTTCGGGCTATGCATTTGCACTTGACTTGACTGTAATGAGATCCTTGCGGGGGACCCGTTCGGTGTGAAAACTGCCACTTGGACTCTCTCGTTAAGTGTTCTAGCTGTCGTCATGATTTACAGGCGCTAACTCGAGATTAAAAAGAATAATAATACGTGCATCATTGTGAATCCGACGATTAGTTCTTGATATGCCACCTCGCATCCTATCCACAAATAGCAGTGATGGGAACTACAATAAACACATATCTAGTGACAGTTGAGTAACCCCTCAGTTATCCTGGTTAAAGGGGACCAGAACCTCCTGCTAGAAGTAAAAAAATCTGCGAAGTAGAAGGTCATCCATTTTATGGGTAATGGATCTAGTGTTTGTGGGATAAAAGAGTTGTTAGCCTAGCAGTAGCAATAGGCCGGGACTGCACCCCTTGCTTTGAGTTTCTCTCCCAACGTCATCTCAGTCGCTACCCGGACCCGATATCAATCTTTGGAGCATCCGCTGGTGATCACCTTTTTTTTCTTGCTCTTCTCTCTTGCCCCAGAGTCCAATTTAGTTGAGAAATTCATTATCAATGTAACGATCCACTTAAAGCTATCTAGCGCCATGCGCCGCAGTTTGTTTGGATGACCAATTGTGCACTTGCGGATTTTTTAGCGAAATTATATTTTAAAAAAAGGTATTAGTCATAGAATCTAGTAAAGAAATTCCAAACCAAAACACAAATACATCAAACAAAAATGTATTTGCAAAAATATTTAAAAACTAAGCACCACCCTAAAAAGTCAAAATAAACGTTTTTTACCCAAGTGACTCTTATACTACAGACACTGCCCTACTTACGATCGAGATAGTTTCCGAACGACTATTCATGAGTTGAATTTGTTCGTAGGTTACTTCAGTGCTATATTTTGTATGTTTAAGGTTTATATAAGTATGTTTACCTCCCGTCTCGATTACTGTAATGCACTACTCTCCGGTCTCCCGAAGTCCAAAATCAAGAGCCTTCAGCGAGTACAAAATTCTGCAGCAAGGCTTTTAACCAAAACAAGAAAGTTTGACCACATTACCCCAATTTTAGCCAACCCGCATTGGCTCCCTGTAAGCTTAAGATGTGATTTTAAGGTTCTGTTGGTAGTATACAAAAGCATGCATGGACTTGCTCCCTTATATCTTTTAGATTTAATTTCCCCTTATGTTCCGGTCCGGAGCGTTCGCTCTGAAAATGCTGGTCTACTAGAGCCAAGAAGAGATCTGCAGGTTCGAGAGCGTTCTCCATTCGGGCCCCGGTGCTATGGAATGCTCTTCCCCTGAGATTCGATCTGCAACCTCAGTGGAAATGTTTAAATCTAAGCTTAAAACACAGTTCTATTCTATAGCATATGAATAACCTATATTTTATGTTGACAATATAAGGCGATGGTGTCATAATAGTCTGCAGTTTGCAATAGTCTTTGATCTGTGCAGCCCTTTGAGATTCTTTGTGATTAAGGGCTATACAAATAAACATGACTTGACTTGTTTTAGGCTTGTATCAGTAACCTGAATTGCTTTGTAATAAAAAAATAAACATTTCATCAAATAATATGCTCTGTAAGATAAATAAAGTTAAGTTTAACTTACTTTCGGAAGATGAGCTTCAACAGTTAGGCGACTTCCTCCTCCGAGGTAGAAAGTTGCTGAAAAAAAGCGATCCAACCGTTTTCTCAACCGCATCAAGCTTTCCCTTTCCACTTTGATTTCAAAAGAAACGACTCGCATCTTCTTTACACTTTACATCAACCATATGGAATGGATGCACGAGATATTAAACAATAAAAATGTCAAAGTTCCAGCGCGCTGGAGATATAGTATGGAATGTTTACACGCGAACTAGGAAGAGGAAGCGGATTTCTTCTTTAGGGTGGATGCTGGGTGACCTCTCTCAGTGCCACACGTAGATAGCGGCGGAAAGAATCACTACAGTCATGTCCTGTACTCGGAAGAAGGTGCACACGATACAAAATCTAACTTACAGCAATGTCCGGATATTTTTCGATACCCCGAAAAAAATGTTCTTATCTACCATTTTTCGTAAGTCAAATGGTCGTAAGTAGTGGAGTGTCTGTATTCACTTTTTAAAATAAATTCCTCAAAATGGTTGGAACAAAAGAATACAAAATGACTGTTTTTCCAGATTTAGCGTTACAATAATGCATTGGGGCAGCACGGCGGCGCAGTTCTAAGGTCTGGGGAATCTCCTGTGTGGGTTCGAATCCACCTACTGGACTTCCTGTGCGGAGTTTGTATGTTCTCCCGGTGCTTGCGTGGGTTTCCTCCGGGCACTCCGGTTTCCTCCCACATTCCAAAGACATGCTTTTCAGGTGGATTGGCCGGTCCAAATTGTCCCTAGGTGTGAACGAGCGATCGAGTTGTCTGTCCCTGTGTGCCCTGCGATTGGCTGGCAACCAGTTCAGGGTGTCCCCTGCCCACTGCCCGATGATTGCTGGGATGGGCTCCAGCATCCCTGCGACCCTACTGAGGATAAGCGGTGCAGCTAATGAGATGAGATGAGATAATGCATTGAACAAAAATGAACACAAAAATAAAGAAATACTTGTTAAATGCATTTTTTCAAATGTTGTGATCCAATAATTTAATGAAAAGAATATATGTTAAGTAAATACAGATTTTAAAGAAATCCCCAAAATACTTTGGAAAAAGACAAACGTTTTTCCGTTGCTCATTGCCATATAAGGTAAATTTCAGAATTTTTCTTTTAAGTTCACAAAAAAAATTAGCAAGCAGATGGTAGTGTAATTAGCATGCAGCTGAAACCAAAATAGATTAGCACAAAAAAACGTTTTGAATTCAAATATGTTAAAGGGACCTTTTGAATTCTTTAGAACCTCTTAGTTGTAAAAACAAGCTTAATTTGTTCTCCATGGTTTGTTTTAGTCCTTGTGCTTTGTAGCACTAGTTTTAAGAATTCACTACACAATGCAGCCACATCTAGTGGCCAAATATTACGTTGTCCCTTTAACTATCAACTCTTCCAAATAGTTTCTTGTCCGTTTTATGTGGATCCTGTTTCTCCTTGGAGATGCTTAATGTTGGTTTGCTTTGTGTCAAGATGTCAAGCAGATGTTTGTGGTCTACCAACGACAATGATATCCCGCAAGTTACTCCAACTGAGGGAGCGCAAAGGAGCTCGTCTTGCACTCATCCAGAGAACCGTCCTGGAAAATGTTTTTGTACAACTACAGCAACCGCTGCGTGGCACGGTGATTGACTGCTTAACACATCTGCCTCACACAGAGGTTTTGGTTTCAATTGCAGCTACCCCCCTTAATGTGTCGAGTTTGTAGGTTCCTGCATGGGTTTCTTTCTTCCAGATCGATCAAAAATTGATTGGCCATTTCTAATTGTCCCTAGCCACCATTCCACCCTACCTAAAAACTTCCACCATCATCCAGTTCCAAAAAGCCTTTAGTGGTCTGCCTCAATGACTACGGGCCTGTTGCACTTACGCCTGTGTTCAAAAAGTGCTTCGAGAGGTTGGTGTTCCATCACATCAAAAGTTCCCCTTACCGCACACCGGACCCTCATCAGTGTGCCTACAGAAAAAAAACGCTCCACTGATGACACGATAAAGACCGCTCCTCATGCTGCACTGGGCCATTTAGAAAAATGGGAGAGCTATTTCAGAAAGCTCTTCCTGGATTTCTGCTCCACGTTCAACACCATCGGCCTGGAGATTCTGGGGCTCTCCGCTTCCATCCGCTGCTGGATTATGGACTTCCTCTCCAACTGCCCACTGGCTGTGATACTCTGCCGCCACGTCTCTTCCACGGTGATGCTGAGCCCTCTGATAGGTGCTACAGGTCTCCCAATACTAGCGTAAACGGGTTCAGATACAGCTTCTTTCCCAGGGCCATCATAACCCTAAACGAATGCACAAAACTGTAAAAACATATCTTTGCAACAAAATTGGGTTTACCAAATACCAAAAATACTAGTAAAAGACTTAACAAATTACAAATAAATGTAATTACTACATTTTGCATAGTATAAATTAACAATGTAACCTTTCAAAAGAAATGGAGGAAACCAAGATCAGGTACAGTATATCAAAAAAGCCCCACTGCGTGTGTGTGTGTGTGTGTGTGTGGAATTAAGAGACGCCAGAGTGAGGCACGATTGGTCATGGCGAATGTAAACAAAGCTATTATGAACGGAAAAAGAATAAAAGGAGTTGAAACTGACCCACACCAGATTTAAAAGATTTCCCTTTAGTGTGCAATATAAAACTGTTTTAAAATTAAATTGCAATCCTGCAAAATTATCCTTGTTTTTTACAAAATATACCTGAAATTTGATTACGTATTTTTTTTCTGTAATAGAACATAAGTACTTTTTCTATTATCCTGATTACATAACTACGGTACATGTACTCTCTTACTTCCCAAGCCTGTATATAACCCAAACCCCAGCAAAAAACACTAGTATGGCTTGAAAACTCTCACACCAAGGCCAAACCTTAGCTGGAAACCACAGGAAGGCATTACAACCCTGACATCAAGGCCAAACCCTGGCTCAAAACATCCGAAAGGCTTTGAAATCTTACCACCAAAGCCAGACTCTAGCTGGAAACCATACACAGGCTTTAAACCCTAAAACAAAGCTCAAACCCTAGCTCAGAACACAACAGCTTTGAAACTATAATATCAATGCCATACTCCAGCTGAAAACAAAAAAGGCTTCAATTCCCTTATAACAAGGCCAAACTCTATTTGGAACACAGACAATTTACTCCCACACTCATTCTTAGGCTGGCAACCAGTCCAGGGTAACCCCTGCTCACTGCCCAGAGTTAGCTAGGATGAATTTTAGCATCGCTATGACCTCTTGTGAGAATGACAGGTTGGAAAATTAATGAATGGTAACCACTCTCTTCTTCAGCGAAAGGAAAACGTGGGAAATTCATGTGTCTGCTGGTTCCCCAAAGTCCTGCAAGAAACAAGGCACGAAACCTTCGCAGGTGCATCCCCTCGGATTCCGCTTAGTACGGGTTTGGCCGCCCCAGAGTCGGGCTCGCACAACTTTTATCCGTTAGTGCCAAACCAAGGGGTTTTCTGCGTTGAGTTTGATTTATCTGACGCAGATGCGGCGATCTGTCGGGATGACTCAACAGAGCGGGGACTGTAAAATGAATATCTGGGATGTCGGCGCTTTCCAGAGCGTTCGGCAGGGGAAACACCTGAACGTCCAACGGATGACTAAGTGTCTTTTGGTTTCGGAGTCTCGTAAAAGGCAGACCGCGATGGGGGCTCGCTCGTCTCCAAGCAACGCCCGAGCCAATAATTGTCACAACCGTCATTGGAGAATCAGTAAATTATGAGTTGGACTTTGCCAGTTGGATACATCTTTCGGGATTTCTCTTTATTAGATATTAAATTGGTATCCAAAAACATCTCAAATTCTTAAGTACCAGGAAGAGCTTAGAAAACAATATCCAGGACAGATGAAAAACCTTCTTTATTCTTCTTTTGCGGTTTATTGTCATTAATAACAAAGTAGTAAACATTGTTTACAAAGAGATTAGACATGGCACTCCAGGATTAACGCCTAATAAAGATAAAAAAAACTCAAATTAGATAAGAATGTCAGTATGAATCACCAAAACTATTTACGGTACAAGGTAGTGCTTGAAGACTGGCCTTAGTTGAAAGTGCATCAGAACAAAAATGCAATTGAAAAGGAGTGCAATCGCATTTGGCTTGAGCTAACTTTGTTATCGATAAAGTCTAACCCAGAGGTGTCAAAGATGTGTCTGGAGGGCCACATCAGGCCCGCAAAGAGTTTTAATTCGGGGCGCAAGATGACGCTGAGAGAAGCAAAAGAGAAAAACAACCTGCAGTTTTAAATATGCACACTTGAAGTCACCAAAAGCCAGGTATAACTCTCAAAAGCTCCTGGAGCTGTATTTCTCTCTCTCTTTACCTCTCTCTCTCTTTCACCCTCACTGTCTTTCTCACTCTCATTTTCTAACTGTCTCACTCATTCGGTTCCTCATTCTCTTTTTTTCTCACTCTCTCTCTCACTCATTCTATTTTTTTCTCTTTCTCTCATGCTTTCTCACTCCTGGCTCTCTGTCTCTCTCTTCATCACTCTCTCTCTCTGTCCTTTCACTCTCTAGCTCTGTCTTTTCACTCTCTCTCTTTCACTTTTTCTCAATCTCTTTTCTTTTTTTCTTTCTTTCTTTCTTTCTTTCTTTCTTTCTTTCTTTCTTTTTTTCTTTCTTTTGTGTTCTTTCTTTCTTTCTTTCTTTCTTTCTTTCTTTCTTTCTTTCTTTTGTGCTCTTTCTTCATTTTTTTCTCCGTCTCTTTCAGTCTTTCTGTCTTCTTTGCTTTCACCAGGTAGACCCTAAGAACACCTTCTGAAAATAGCTTACTAGTGATGGGTTGTTGCAATTTTCTAGTAAATGCGATTTCTAACTGAGAAAATGTTTTAGTGGGTGACTTATTTAAAAAATGGATACCCCTGCTCTAAGGTCTGCATTTTTATAAATTCAGTTGAATGTTAATTATGACAGTTTTATTTGCTGTTGCAGTTTTCGTTTATTTATTTTGGTGACATCATGGAACAGATGTTGACTGTGGAGCAACCATCAGCGAAATATTTGGCTAGGCGCTTCGGTGATTGTTGTTATGTTGCACAAACTCCTGGCACGGAACGACACAGAGGTCAGCGTGAATGCGAAACGAAACAAGCGCTGACGGACAGAAATGATTGCTCTCCCTCAGCCGTTCCTTCTCCCAAAAATCTCAAAGGAGTGATTTCATTGCCCAAATTATTTCTTCAGCAATGCGAGTGGCTGGCTGCGGTTATATAATCGCCTGATGTGAATAGTTTTTGGGGTCCGGGAGGTCGAGGATTCATCCCAGACAGGCATTAAGATAAGCAGCGGTTTTATTGTCCCAAGGAACACGTGCTGTGAATTTCTCCTGTTCAGACTGCACCTGAACGGTTGCGGTTCTGGGCATTACGTCATGTTGAAGACATTTTATATTGTGGGGATTCCAACATAAATGCTTTTGGACGTTTCTTAAGCAGACTAAACAACCAGTACCAAAAACAAGACCATTAAAAATAGAAAATAGCAGTGGTTGGCTGTCAGGGCCTGCAAGGCCTTCTCTGCTGGCATAAAGAGTATCTGAATCATGTGATGTTTATCATATTTTGTCCATGAATACGTTATTAATAATTCAAAATTATTCATTTCCTTGCTTTTCCCCTGGTTGCACTGCCTCCAAATGTGTGTGTTCATATTTAAGCTTTTATCAGATTTCAGCTATTACCTCTTGCCAGGGTCAGATATCTACCCACGGTCCTGTTGAATGAGATTTGCTGGCCCTGGGATGTGAAATAATGTTTGGGAAAGGCAGTTTCTTTTAGCCAATCAGATTCCAAGTTGGCAGAGCTAGAGCCTTCAAGCTGGCCTAGGGAAACATCAGCAGCTTCACAAATTATGATTGGCTAGGGGTAAAGGAAGTATCACATAAAAAAAAATGCAGCGAAAAATACCCTTTTGTACCCTGCTCTGTAGAACAGACATTTTAGCCTTAAATCAAATAAAAATTGATGCCAGAAAAACAGTAGGATAAGCCGGACTTCTAGCATTAGATTCTATGGCAATAGAAAATTAATGATGGAGCCGAAACGCATGGATGATCTGTACGACAATATCATAAATTATAATATGAAACTGTTAAGGAGTTTAAATGACCCTCAGTTTTTCTTCTTTCTTACAAATATTTTTCCTAAGTCAAAGGTCTGTGCCCCGATGTAAACGGGTTCGCGACGCACTTTTGAGTCCCAACCCACCAGTTGAGAAACACTGATCTAGGAGACTGAATATCTTTGCTTTCCTGATAGATTACAACATACAAATATGTGGTACTGGGAAAAATTATTTGTTAATTGGTAACAGATTGGCGGCATGGCGGCTAGGTGGTTAGCGCGGAGGTTCAGGGTTCAAGTCCAGCTCTCGAAGCCTCCCTATGAGGAGTTTGCATTTTCTCCCTGTGCCTGCGTGGGTTTCTTCCGGGTGCCCCGGTTTCCTCCCACATTCCCAAAAGCAAATTACGTCAGGTTAATGTGAATGAGTGAGTGAGTTGTCTGTCTCTGTGTGCCCTGCAACTGGCTGGCAACCAGTTCAGGGTGTCCCCTGCCCGCTGCCCAATGACGGCTGGGATGGGCTCCAGCAGGCACTCGACCCTACTGAGGATAAGCAGTGCAGATAATGGATGGATGGATGCTTACTTGACTTGATGAAAACAACCAAACTCTTCTTTTACCAATATGCACCACAATTTAGCCCTGCTTTCATATTGTCTACTAAATGTCACCATATTTTTCCGTGTGAATTTTCTGTAAAAAATCAAGAGCTTGTAATCTTCCCATATGGTCCAACGTCACTGGTGTTAAATTGCAGAAATTCAAAGTATGTTTGTAGGTTTTGTTGTTGCACAATTGGGGCTCATGTGGTCAGTTTTCTGCTGTTTTAGCGAGTACAGATGCTCCCCTACTTATGACCATTCGACTTACGTGAAACAGATGTTAAGAACATTTTTTTCGGGATGTCGAAAAATATCTGGACATTGCTGTAAGTTAGATTTTGTATTGTGTGCACATTTTTTTGAGTACAGGACAGTAATGAAGTGCTTTTTCGCCGCTACCGGTGTGTGGTGTTGTGAAAGCTCACCCAGCATCCATCCGGAAGAAAAAAAATCTGCTTCCTCTTATAAGTTCGTGTGTAAACATACTACATATAATTTACTGTATCTCTAGAGCTTTGACGTTTTTATTGTTTAATATCTCGTGCATCCATTCAATATGGTTGGTGTAAAGTGTAAAGAAGAGGCAGGCCATTTCTTTTAAAACAAAAGTGGGATCAAAAAGCTTGATGCGGTTTTAGGCCACTTTTTATCACGGAGGAGGACCTTTTGATGTGTATCTTGCAAAAGTCGGTTAAACTCAACTTTATCTTTATAGGGCATATTATTGTAAGAAAAGTTCATTTTTTCGTACAAAACAATACAAGTTATTTGTACAAGCCTTAAACATACTTGTATAAATGTTAAACATACAAAATATAGCACTGAAGCAACTTACGAACAAATTCAACTTACAAACGATGGTCCGGAATCTGTCTCGTTCGTAAGTAGTGCAGAGTCCGTAGTAATATTTTTTGGGAGTCTCACGCAGTCGTGCTAACAAGTGAAGTAGCTATTCAGTAACACGTGAAGTGCAGGCCCGGCTGCACGTTGTGCTTCCTCCTTGTGGTATAAAGTACTCTCCCGTGCAAAACCCCTAGAAGCAATAAAAGTGCATCTGAGAAGCATTGGCTAGCCAACACAATTACTGTGACATCACTTGCTCGTTTGTGCGCTTTGGCGTCCGCTCTGGACTCTGAATTGAGGGGATTTTATAAGAGGAGGTAGCCATATTTCAAGCAGCGGTTGGCGGTAAAGAAGAGCCAGGAAAGGGCATGGCATACAATTTCCATATGTCCACATTACAGCTTGTCCTCATTGGGTTGAGCTGACACCCGCCAGCAAGTTTCAGGGCACATTAACATTCAACCATGCTTTCCTGCTTTCTCTTACTTTCAGTTTTATCTTTTTTTTTTTCACTCCTTTGCCCTTTCATCTCCCGTCTATCTCATAAGCTACCTACAATATCTTGTCCAGGGATTTGCTTGTATTTGCAGGGTTTTTTCACAAAGGATTTGACCTCCTTAAAGAATCTGGTAGTCACTCGGTTCTCTTCATAACTGTCTCAGCAGAGCATAAGACACCTCTTGCAAATGTGTTAACCCTTTCTCATTGCATTGACTGACTTTTACCACAGTTTTGCAAAACAGTGAACACGGGTGTCATTCAAACAGTCTAAACTGCTTTAGCTCCGGTGACCAGACAGAAATCATTTGTTGCCAATTATTAGATACCTGCATGAGTATGAAATCACTGAAGCATCTTCTTCACAAAAATCTTCTATTAACAACCATAAACCAATAATGGTGTCCTGTGCCACATCCCCACCATTGGCCATATAATTACATTATCAAATAAAATATCTTATTTTAATTAGTAGGGCAGCACGGCGACGCAGTGGTTAGCGCGTGTGCGGCACAGTTCTGAGGTCATGAGATCGAACCTCCTTTGTCCTTTCCTCAGGGCACTTCGGTTTCCTCCCACATTCCAAAAACATGCATGTCAGGTTGATTGGCCGGTCCAAATTGTCCCTAGGTGTGAGTGAGCGAGTGAATTGTCTGTCCCTGTATGCCCTGCGACAGGCTGGCAGCCAGTTCTGGGTGTCCCCTGACCACTGCCTGAAGATGGCTGGGATGGGCTCCAGAACCCCCGCGACCCTACTGAGGATAAGCGGTGCAGATAATGGATGGATGGATGGATTTTAATTAGTGAACAATGATCTATTATTCTCTCTTTCAACAAAGTTTTGAAATAAAAGACATTATAGACATCATAGACATTATAGCAAGACCAATAGCATGTCTTTTGTCGTTGCTTGCTGCAAAAAACATAACAAACAGCAAAACCAAAGCGACATCAAGTACTGTGTATAGTCACGTACAAGCCTACAACACATAAAAGCGACCCCCTAAAACTGCTTTAAAATAGCCACATACTAAAAGTCCATACCCATAATATGAAATAATTGTTTAACTAAACAACAATAATTTCCTCATGCATTGCCGACATAATCGGATCAAGACTCTGTATCATCAAATCAATCATTTTTTTACCCTTCTGGCCCGCCCGTCTACCAATTTTCTAATCCATTGCATGCCGCGACTCAGAAAGTTTGCCCTCCACTATTCTAGTCATAATCAAATGAGTTTTCCACTTATACCCTAACCATAACCCTAACCCCCTTTTCATCCTTTGGATCTCTTTATCATCTGTTGAAAAGCGCTTAATAAATGCAGACCATATATATATATATATATATATATATATATATATATATATATATATATATATATATATATATATAATTTATAGGTGTACCTGTCCCACCAAAGATCCACATTCACACTGGACTGGATGATGAGGTTTTTATTACAGTTGCTGCAAATAATTGAGTCACAACACAACACGTGGTAAGCTTCTCTGCTGGCTTTGATCTCGTTGGCAGCTCCTTGTAGACTGCTCAAAACAGTTTACATAAAATACATTTTAGAATATCAACCATCACAATACATTTTTACATCCATTTTAACAAGATACTTTTAACAATAGATCGTATAGTGATTTTTTTTAATGTTTACAATTAATTTAATATATTTTTCTTTAGTCTGAATTTTAACCAACATCATCCTTTTTATATATATGAGATAATAGAAATAATAACAACAATGAGTAGAAAAACGGGTACAACTTACCGGCAAATGAATGAGTCACAACTCAACACGTGGTAAGCTTCTCTGCTGGCTTTGATCTCTATAAGGGGAATTAGCATTTTAGCACAACATGCAACGTCCGGCAAAACAAACATAAAAGGCGACACTAGGGGGAGGTCCTGAGTTTTGCTTCAAATCCTATTAAACCTTTTGCAGGATTCAGTCCAGTGTGAAGCTGGGATTTGGGGAAATTTTTTCTGACTTATGTTTTTGTTCTAGTCCGCCATGATTCGCCCCTCTGGTATATATATATAAATGATTGTCAGTCATTTAAAAGCACCCTTTTGAAACATCTACTGCCTTGTTCTGTACTCACAAGCCCAGAATATTCTGTTTTATTTGTTTTTAATGTGTGTTTATTGTAATAAAAACAGAAACGGAACTCCTATACCTAAGCGTTTGTTAAACCATCGTGTCTCTCAGTCAAATTTGAAATGAAAATGCAGAGAAAGAAATATCTGTCATCCTTCAATATACATATATTACATTCTATCAGTTTTTTCACTGGTGAAGATACGCAGTAGAACTTTTAGAAGCCTCCAAAGTGAACCCAAACTCCCAGTAGCTTGGCCGGCACTGTTCATCTCACACAAACAAATGTAAAACTAAATCTCCTTTGATCTTCTTGGTGAATCAGCCCAAAAATGTAAGAAAAGTGTTCCATTTCCTGCTTAGATGTGAAACAGATATCCTCCAGATTTATTAAGGGAAAAGGGATAGAAAGAATTCCACCTTAGCATTTCCCTAAAAAAGCCTATCAGATGGAGTTTTTGTGCTAGCTTGGTTTGGACGGGCATCCTCCTCGAGGAAGGGACAGTCCAATTTAAATTTCCGATTGTTTTAAGGTGCCTTTTTATATTTGGAGGCCTCGACACAGACTTGCCAGGAGATATGCGACCTCTAACATAAGACTACATCAATTTTTGCACGTGGTAGTCAATTGACATTTAAAGAACAAGATTATATCTAATTTCAGCATGTACCCTGAAGATCTACAGTGCGTAGTAAAATTATGAATATGAATATGATGAATATGTTTTAATGTACTTGTGTGCGACCCTACTGAGGGTAAGCGGTGCAGAAAATGGATGGAATGACTTGCAAAACTGATTAAAAGTTGTCTCATAGTAGAAAAAAATAGAAGAAAATGTACACCAACCTGTGGAAGCAGTGAACTCTTCATTTATTTGCTTTTGCAATCTTGATAGCTTGCAAACTAACACTTAGCCCTGACACTTCATATCCATTTAGACGCTTGGCTTCAAAACACTCGAAGATCTCCTTTTCTTTTACAGAGCAGTGTCGAAGTTGTTTGATTTTTTGGTGTTGTACAAAAATATTTTTAAAAAGAAATAACTTCAGGAAACTTTTACCATACTATGATCACATTTGGCCCATTGATTTCCCGTGGTTTGTCGTTCCTGCATTAGCCTCGTCCCAGTCCTCACGTGCTGCCTACAATTCGTTACTGGTGACACACATCCAAATATGTACCTATCACCTCATTCCCAGATTTCAGTATTTTATTTTTTAATTGTAGATTTGCTTGGATGTGAGTAAATACGGTAGGGAGAATACCACCATGAGGATAAACTCAGTGTTCTCGTACTCTTTGCGCCACCATAACTGTATTTGGTTGTACTTTGTAGGTAAATATAAACATGCCCACCCCTCGGAATGTATTTTTGACGGATTATGGTTGTATTTGACAACGTGAGCGATGTAGTTGTATTCAGCAATCAGAGGACACTGTAATGCATGATCTACATTTTATAACTTGAACTTATAACTTTATTGTCAAATATGCTATATTCAGAACTAACAGCACACATTAAATTACTTCCGCTTCCCTGCGTGCAAATAAGCAAATAATTAAAACCCAATGCAAATAACAAATATCAGAAGGCAAAAAGTATTCATTTGAAAGTGTATATAAAAATTTGAATAAAAATGTGTAAAATATAGAGTCTAAATAAATCAAATTAAATCAGATCAAATGTATTTGTAAAGCTCTTTTCAGGCAATAAATTGCCATTCAAATATTCAGTGCACAATACGACGATAAAATCCTTTCTTTATCCCCACCCAACAATGCACAACAAGTACAACACTTTTGCTTTGATCAGGCAGAAGGCAGTAGAGCAAGGAGATAGTTCAGGGAGAGAGTTCAGAGTCCTGACAGCCTGATTGACGAAGCTGTCCTTGAGCCTGCTGGTTCTGGCTCTGAGACTTTTTTCCCTGACGGCAGCAGATTAAAAAGGCTGTGAGATGGGAGTGGTCACCTGCAATCCTAGTGGCTTTGCGGGTGAGGCGGGAGTTGTAGATGTAAAGGAGGGGCGTGAGGGGGACAACAAATACCTTTTCCGCTGTTTTCATTAGAGTCTTTTGGAAGGACACGGCAGAGGCACCATACAACAGGGTGACGCAGCTGGTCAGGATGCTCTTGATGGTGCCTCTGTAGAATGAGAGCATGATGGGGGTCAGGGCACTTGCTCTCGTGAGTTTGCGGAGAAAGTGCAGGCATTGATTGGCTTTTTTGGCAAGGGATGTGATGTTATGGCTCAAGGACAAGAAGCACCATGTAGTAACGACAGGAGAGTTACATTTTTTAAATCATCAAGTCAATTCCAATGACATTTATTTGTATAGCCCTTAATTACAAAAAGTTTCAAAAACTGAACAGGCCACAATTACCACATCCCCTGATCTGAAACTGACATGTCTGCAAGGGAAAACTCAAAAGTCTCAGTATGAGGAAAATAAGAAACATTGAGAAGGGGCCACACAAGAGGTAACCCGCCTTCCAGGATGACCAATGCGTTACAGTACTCGTTACTGAGAAATGTAATTGCGTTCCAGGAACGTGTTACAGAGGGAACATGTCAGTGGTAATCAACAGGCTGTCCGATGCACTTACCGGTCAAATGAAGTTAAAAATCCAAGCCTGCCCCAACACGATGTATCCAAGCCCATATGGAGCCATGACTGGGAATGCATCTTGAAGAGTTTGCTTGTATTATGGAAAGTTGTGGAAAAGGAAAGTGGCCTTTGATAGAAAAAAAACTGTTTTTGGCATTTGAAAGGTGCATTGCATTTTTTCCAGTGCGTCCACTGTGAGCAACTCATCTGTTTACGATTAGACCTGCTTGTCTTCACTGCTCGGGCCCAACGAATCTTGCCTGCACGGGCGCCTACCATTCACATCGAGGCCAACTCACTCACACACACAAACTGGCACAGCAATGCACAATGATGGTGCTGCTAAACAAGTTGATCTTTGACTCAGCATATTTGAGCCAAGCTGCAAAACGAATTTGCATTGCGCATCCTCCCTGAAAATTCCAGTTATTATGATTATTGTTGTAAAAAGTCACAGATGTAAAATAATGGCCATCAAATAGAAGTTGATTCAAAATGAGAAGTTGCTGACTTTTACAGAGTCACTTTATCATTTTCAAGTATAGTGATGTGCGGTGTCTTTTGAGGCACAGTCAGGTTTACAAATAAACAAACCTACATTTTAATCATCATTTAAGGAAAAGAAGCAGAAAAATAGCAATATATAAATTGTATCATAATATATATATATATATATATATATATATATATATATATATATATATATATATATATATATATATATATATATATACCGTCCATCCATCCATTATCTGCACCGCTTATCCTCAGTAGGGCCGCACGGGTGCTGGAGCCCATCCCAGCTATCTTTGGGCAGTGGGCAGGCGACACCCTGAACTAGTTGCAAGCCAAACGCAGGGCACACAGGGACAGACAATTTGCTTGCTCATTCACACCTAGGGACGATTTGGACCAGCCAATTAACCTGACATCCCCCTCGGATGGGTCTGGCCTTGATGCGGCGAGGGGGCTTGCGTGTTCCAGTGACCCTGGAGAGCGATACCGTCGGGAGCTTGCTCCTGGTAGGGTCACCCATGGCGGGCCGGTCTCCGGGGTAGGTTCCAGACAAACAAAGACCCCAGCGTGTCGGTACGCTGTGAGGTGGCAGCCCCACCAACCGACTATCCTGCGGAGGGCTAACAACTCACCCAGGAGAAACACACTTTGTTACGAAACTGACCAGAGAAAGAAGCCGGACTGACCAACACGGTAACGGACCCCAGCCTGCCCCCGACCAACGAGTACGGATCGATCTTCGTCATAAGACCCGTGTCGCCACCTGGAATGTCCAGACACTCCTTCGCCCCGGAGCTGCCACCCTGCTGTCCCGAGAGCTCTGTCGCTATAACATCACCATGGCAGGGCTCTGTGAAGTACGATGGCAAGGCAATGGTGAAACAACAGCTGGCAACCATTGCTACATCTGGAGTGGCCCCGAGAGTCGGACCGGCCTTTACGGTGTGGCTCTTGCCATTCCAAAAGCCCTCCGGAGGTCCCTCATCAGCTGGACACCAATAAGTGACAGACTACTGTCTGCTCGATTCCTCCACCATCACGGCAAGATGACAGTGATCGTCGCCTACGCCCCCACCGATGTCGCTGATGAGGATGCGAAGGACGCGTTCTTTGACCAACTCCACCAGGCTGTCAACCAAGCCCCACCACACGACGTCACCATCATCCTCACTGATGCCAACGCCACTCTATCCAGCATTGATCGGTCCCCCGGCTCACCTGTCGGCACCACCTTCGTTGACAGCACAACAAACGACAATGGCAACCGCCTCCTCCTCCTCTGCCACCAAAACAACCTTTGTGTTGCTGACACCTGGTTTCCCCGGAAATGCATCCATCACTGGACGTGGTACAGCCCAGATGGCAGAACCAAGAAGGGATTGGACCACATCCTGATATCACGACGCTGGAAGTCGTTTGTAACCAACTGCCGGGTGTTCAGAGGAGCACAGCTTGGCAACACAGACCATCGTCTGCTGGTGGCCCAGCTCAAGCTAAAGCTCCGAGCCAACCAGCACAAGACTCTGCCTCGCCCCGACTCCTCCCGACTCAGCGACCCCAACATCGCCAGAGACTTCAGTTGCTCCATCCGCCGCTCTCTTGATACCCTGGCTCCTGACAAGCTGACAGACTGGGCGGCCTTCAAGGAAAGTGTCCTCCAGTCTGCTCACAATGTCCTCGGACGCCCGCGATCCTCCCCGAGAAAGCCCTGGATATCAGAGAGGACACTAAACATCATAGACCAGCGGCGTGAGGCCCGACTCCGAGGCGACCTCACAGAGTATCGGAGACTGAATCGCCTGCGCAATGTGGCCATTGCTGAAGATAGGGAGAGGTTTTGGCAGGCAGAAGCCCAACAGCTTGAGTCCGCGGCCAACAACAACAACATGAGCCGCGTATTCAGTCTACTACGCCAAGCCCGTAGCGGCCCACACATAAAGACAGCCCTGGTAAAGGACTCAGACGGCAACCTCATCATGACAGAAGCCAACTGCCTCGAGCGCTGGAAGGAGCACTTTAGCCTCCTCTTGCAGCACAGCACCATCCCGGCTGATCCCACCCTCCTACGGGCTGCGAGCACAGCACCTCCTAACGACACCTGCTGCACAGACCCCGTAACACCCGAGGAAGTGAGAGCTGCTCTGAAGAAGCTGAACACCAAGAAAGCCCCCGGCATCTGTGCCATTACCGGCGAGATGCTCAAGGCCGGCGGTGATGGCATGGTGGAGTGGCTAACCCGCCTATTCAACCAGGTGTGGGAATCGGAGCAGCTGCCCACCGACTGGACCAGAGGAGTCATCTTGCCCTTCTGGAAATGCAAGGGCGACAGGCTTGTCTGTGGAAACCACAGAGGCATAACCTTACTCTCCATCCCGGGCAAGGTCTTTACCAGGATCTTGCTCAGCCGTGCCCTTCCAGCAATCAGAAGCTGCCGCCGTCCCCAGCAGGCTGGCTTTATGCCCAACCGCTCCACAACGGACCACATCTCTGCCGTCCGTTTGCTGATAGAAAAGACCCGTGAATTCCGTAAAGATCGCCATCTATATATCGGATTCATTGATCTGAAGGCCGCCTTTGACACCGTCTGCCACTCTTCACTGTGGAACATCCTCCAAGCTCTCAGAGCACCACCCAAGATCATAGCCCTGTTCAAGCTGCTCTACAGCAACACAGAGAGCTGTGTCCGTATCAACGGCATTGACTCCGACTGGTTTGCTATCTCCAGCGGCGTTCGCCAAGGCTGTGTGGCTGCTCCCGACCTTTTTAATTGCATCATCGACCATCTGATGTTCAGGGTTAGTGAGCGCATCCCCGGAGTGTCTTTCGGCAACTACCACCTGACTGACCTGGAGTATGCTGACGACACCATCATTCTCAGCACTTCCTACAGCCAGCTGAGAGACGCTCTGGGCATTTACAGCGAAGAGGCAGCGCGGCTTGGCCTGCAAGTGAGTTGGACGAAAACCAAGTTCATGTATGTCGGTGATGGACCAGATCCACCTCCCATCCAAATTGGTAGCGACATCGTAGAGCCTGTCAAGAGCTTTGTATATCTGGGGTCCATGGTGACAGACAATGGGGACCTAAAACCAGAGATTCTCCGCAGAAGAGCCCTGGCAGCATCTGCTCTGCAGTCTCTCTGGAAACCACTCTGGCGGCACCAGACCATCGCACGCAAGACGAAGCTCCGCATTTACAACCTCGCCGTACTCCCTATCCTGCTTTATGGCTCAGAAACATGGCCCCTGAACGACACCCTGGCCACAAGAATCGATGGTTTTGATAGCAGGGCTCTCAGAACCATCGAGAACATCAGGTGGCCCCAGCGAGTCTCCAATAAAGAGCTCAGAGCCCGCACGTGCCAGCCCCAAGCATCTTCCTTGGTCGCACAACGCCGCACCCGCTGGTTTGGCCATGTCCTTCGTCTACCACCAGACCATCCGACACGAGCCATTCTCCAGTTTGACCCAAAGGCCGCAGGCTGGAGACGACCACGAGGGAAACCCCGCACTCGATGGCTCGACGTCGTTGCGGGCGACCTCCAACAACACGGAGTTGCCGTAGAGGATGCAGAACAGCTGGCACAAGACCGCCAGCATTGGAAAAACCTGGTTCATCTGGTCGGCTCAACGCACAGGGACGGGACCCCCCGACCTTCGCTGGAGCAATAAGTAAGTAAGTAAGTAATTAACCTGACATGCATGTTTTTGGAATGTGGGAGGAAACCAGAGTGCCCGGAGGAAACCCACGCAAGCACGGGGAGAACATGCAAACTCCACACAGGAGGTTCAACCTCATGACCTCAGAACTGTGCCGCACACGTGCTAGCCACTGCATTGCTGTGCTGCTCTTATTGTTGAAAAGTGTCAGAACCAGAACAAATGGTAGACCCAATCACGTAACGTTTCTCACAGGTTTATTCGGTGCTTGCTGGACGCTGGAAGCAAGTTGCTCATGTGATCGGAGCGTGTTCCGAATGCAGAAGTGGATCTTCCGGAGCAGGAGATCGTAGCGTAGTTAGATGGAAAACAGGTCGTTAGCCAGGACAGGAGATCAGAACGTGGTTGGGGTCAAAAAACGGGTCGTTAGCCAGGACGGGAGATCAAAACGTGGTCGGGGTAAACAAACTGGTTGTAGCAGGAGACAAACGGGAAAATCAACATACTTTGGGAGTAGCAATACAAACTATTGGTATCAGACTAATACTGGGTCATATTAAGATATCATTTGTCACCTCAACTGTTGATATCCGTATTGCATTTAATGTATGATCAGGAACTTTTTAAAAATGAATTTGGATCCCTGAAGAAAAACATATTTAGGAGAAATACCAGACTTTAACATAAATTTTTAAAATATAATTTTAACTTATTCAAGTGTATATGTATGCACTGTAAAATAAAGTCTTATCTTTTTGGAAAATATTTTGCTCATTTTATGTATTCTTTTTCCTCCGAACAACAAGTACTTTTTCCAAGTAGTGTAAAGGAAAGACAATATTTTCTCAATTTGTTTTTCTGTCCGTAGCAATATAAGTGAAATATATAAAAAGTCCGATTATAAAAAATAACTTACCTCTTTTATAGAATTAGAAGAATCGTCATGACCCAAATGAAAAATAAGATAAATATATAGATATTCAAAGGTAAATATTTCAATTGGAAAAATACTTCATCAAATGAGCAAAGTTATCTGCCAATATGAACATGTCATTGTATAGCTATTCACTTTGGCGGAATCTGTTTGCAACTGCTGAATAGTGGTGTACCTGTATCCGTCAAATGATATGTACTCCATCTCTCTAAAATGTTCCCAAATCCTGGCAGTAAATTTTATATCTGTCACACTAGAATATGTTAGAGTTCTCCAAAGTCTAGCAGCTGGTATAAAATGCTGCAGCGAGGTTTTTAACTAGGACAAAACATATTGATCACATTACCGGAATTTTAGCTAACCTTCACTTGCTCCCTGTCAGTCTAAGGTGTAGTTTTAAGGTTCTTTTGATACCATACAAAATTTTGCATGGACTTGCCCCCTCATATTTTTCTGATTTAATCTCCCCCTATGTTCCTGCTCAGAGTCTTTGCTTGGAAAAGCTGGTCTACTAGTACTTCCAAGAGCCAAGAAGAATTGCGCAGGTTCGAGAGCATTCCCCATCAGGCCTGGTGCTGTGGAGTTCTCTGTGCTGAGATTCGATCTGCAACCACAGTGGAAGTGTTTAAATCTAGGCTTAAGACACACTCGTATTCAGAGGTTTATGAGTGATGTTGACCTCATACTCTTGTTTTCTTGTCCTTGAGGGAAAAGGATTATTCTGGTTTGCACACGGTGCATGCATTTAAAGCCATCGTACTAGCCCTGGATCTGATGTACAGCATCGTATATTCTAGAACCTGCTGCTTCTGTCAAGATTTTGGAACCAGAAACTGTGATCTGTAAATTCTGTTATTACATATATTTTATGTTGATGTTGTCTACGTATTGTCTGTTGATGCTCTTGCAACATCCATTGCAGCCTGGTCATCCTGGAAGGTGGATTACCTCAAGTGCGACCACCTTTTCAAAGTTCCTTCATTTTCCTCATGCTGAGGTTTTTGAGTTTTTCCTTGCCTCATGTAGGTTTTGGATCAGGAAAAGGTAGTCTGCACAGCCCAATTTTTGTGATAAAGGGCTAAACAAATAAAAATGATGACTACAAAACTCGACTATTTTTGTTGTCCAAGTTAGGTCCTAGATTGTCAGAATTTGATTCATGAAAAGATTGTGAGTATAATCTGTCTTTTTGCGTTTCTTCAAAGAAAACTCAGTTCAATGAAACGTAAGTGTTTGATGCATTAATAATGTTAACATTTCAAATAATCATCAAGGTGTATAGGAAAATCCACGTTAAGCTTTCCTTTTGCATCTTGCTTTCCCACGTAAATGCGTCTCGACAGCATCTTCTCTTCTTTCCACATAACCTCCAAGCTATTACCTGATTCCAGAAAGAGGCCCTGCGAGCTTGCCGTTTGGAATTCTGTCTGGTTTGTATCAATGGACCTATGCGATGCTCCGTCTAAGGCCCTGGTTCCAGTCATCACAAGTCGGCCTCCGAGGCACAGATAGTTTTGATTACCATGTGTTGCGGTTCACTCATCACTGTCTTTCTCAGTTATGTTTACTCAACTTCTTTTAATTCTCAGTTGGACAGAGCAGGAATAAAAACAAATCCAGGGTTCATGTAAAAGTTGAGATGTTCCCTGATTACTCCTCGTCACGGGTCGAATTAAAAGCCTCCTCGACTGAGTGAAACACCACATGGGGGACAGAATTTGGCATCTGTTTTCTTTTTTGCTTTTGTCAGGTTTGTTCTGTTTGGGGAATTCCATTTTCTTTGGATTCAGGTGTGGTCATCTTATAATTCTAAAAATTGCAGCAGTTGCTTTGATGACGTCAACCGTCCTTACTGTTCACCAGTCCGTTTTGTCATGGCTGCAGTCAGCTATGTTTAGGGTTTTGTTTTATTTTGCATCTAAATTAACTTATTTTTTCCTTTCACATTTTTGTTAACCTTTTTGGGTACTACAGTGATTTTTTTTTAATGTAAGGCCCAATGCATCTTCTGCTCTTACACTAACTGCCAGCTAGTTTTCTTTTATTACATCCATAAATCTATGTGTCCAACTCAATGGCTCAATTTTCATCATCCTTCGAGTAATAAAGTTGCTCTCCCTTCTCTGAGGTTCAGGTTTAGGCCAAATTAGTCTGACTTTTCTAACTCATTCAAGACTGAAAAATTTATGAAACAGTTTTTTTAACCATTTTCTAACATTCTGTACTCAGTACTCATTGGATAAAGAAGGGTCTAAAATTACTTGACCTTCATGACTTGACAAATTGTTCATAAGGGGAAAATGGTACCTCATCTACTAGAAAAAGCATCACTGATGTGCAAACCAATCACTAACAGTGGAGGATTGGTTTGCACATCTGTCTCACAGTTCAGTCAAGTCCAGTCACATTTATTTGTATAGACCTTCATCACAAATAAAGGGCTGCATAGGCCACTAGAAGTGAGTGCCCCAAGTCAGCTGAGATAGTCTTTTGTACCACTATGACCTTTGTACGAATAAATGAATGGTGCCCCACTGAGTTACAAAAAACCTCAAGAATAATTGAACATTTGATCGTTACGTTCATTATCTTGGTGACTTCTGGATGTGAAGCCTATGATTCTACCTGAGGCTTTCTCCAAGGCACCGACACAGTATGTTTTAGCATGTCAGCAGGGAAAATTAGATAGTAGACTTGTTCACCCACCCATTCTTGATTCCACAAATTGCTTTGGTTCATACTCAGGTTTCATTTTCCAAAAGCAACTTGAATTGGTGAACGATTTTCTATTTGCAGTGGCCATGCATATGAAATACTATTACAGTGAACTCTCCCCATATGCATTTTTTTCTGCATTCTAATTGTTTAAACAGTCGCTTCACTTTCTCTTCACATTATTGATTTAAATTATTATTTGACACTGACAGTACATTCATTATTTGGGAAAAAAAAACCCAAAGTGAATACAGTACTTTTAGCCGTCACATATATGATTCTGCCTCTAAAAAGGGTTTGTTCTTCGGTTTCATTGTATAATATTTCTACAAAAATAGTCAGAATTATATATACTTACAATTTTTATTATAAGATTTTGCCTGTCACGGGTTATTTTTGGAAAGTAGCCCCCAGAATAAATAATAGTTCACTTAATATTAATTGTTGCTGGGTATGTCACTCATAATAATTTTAATCGGCAAATGTTATATTATACATATTTAGTGAATGCATTGACAAAACAAAATAAAGTTTTCTTGAATCTGTTTAGTCTTACTCCAAACAGGACATTGTTTTAAATTGTGTGTGCAATTTAAAAACTATTTTGTTGAAAGCACATAGAAAATCCCTTTAATTGAACGGAGGACTACATTTTTCATTTTAGATTTAGCGTTGGAAGGCTGAAAGCTAAACAAACTTTGACAATTCCCATAAAACAAAGTGTCAGAATTAGTTAAGATTGATTTGGGTTCAGTTTTGTTTTGTGTCACTTATAAAATAAGGAGTGAACAAAGTAAATGTATCAATATTACAGCTTTTTACAATGACACGTTAATTTATCTTCAGGGTACACCAAAATGAGTGTCTGGGGATGTTTTAAGTATCTTCTGGAGTTGTTGCATCTGAGGCAGATGATGGAGGACAATGGGTCCTTGCTCTGCTTTTGTCATTATTCTTTCCCAACCTTATATTGCTATTCAGCACATCATCAGCGTCAACTGCCAACACGAGCCCGCCATGCAAGCACAAATTCATGTCGCGGAGGGACAAAAAAGTCTTGACAAGGTCTCATAAAAGAACAACATTTTGCGCCAGTTTCCGTAAGCCGACTCAAATTCAATAAAGAAATTCTCCAGGATTTTTGTCTTCTCTCATCCAGCCACCAAATTCTCTGAAGAAGAAAAAAAAAGCAACCTTCAGTGGAAAAACACTCAGTTGAAATTAGTCCTAGTGTGATGGTGCCACGATTGTACGTGAAGCTCGTGACTTTGGAAAGGTCTCTTAACAGGTTTTCAACTTTTTCAAACTTGCACTTTCTCCCTGCTGAGGACAGAAGATTAAAAAGATAACCTTTCAGTGCAAGAAAGCAATTTAGAGAGCGTCTGGTTAGCTGCACACTAGCTTCGGGTAACCTCGATTTGATACAGGTTTCAGCGATGATTCAAATACAGCCACCCCCGAACACAGCTGTTTCCCATGAGTTGTTGCTCCAGTTCATCCGTTTCATGGTTAATGGATCGGCGTTGGTGAGATACAGGCTCTGCAAGCGTGAGAAATTGTTAGCCTAGCCATAGCAATAGCAGCTTCGGCTCTTGCTTTCTCTCCTTACACTGCCTCAATGGCTTCCCGGACCTGATAACAATCCACAACTTTGTGATCACAATTTATTTGCGCCCTTCTGACTTTCCTCTGAGTCCGATTTAATTAATCCATTTATTTTCAATATGAAGAGCCGCTAAAAGCTACCGGTAGCCATGCTTCCCAATTTGTTTTAGGTGAAGACATTGTGCACCCGCCCCTCTGTTTGACTGACAACATTCACCAGCCTATCACAGTTGCAGACACAGACACTCACACCCACCCAACACACAAAGCACTCCCTAACCTGCCCTTGTGATAGCATTTGTTGTGTGCTGTCTGCTTAGAACACAATGCGCAATAAAGGCAATTCAATTCAAAATCCACAAAGCAGTGAAAAAGCAATAACTGAAGCAAGAAGTAGGGTCTCTGTACTGACTTTTTGGTCTAATGGCCTTGCTCCAATTTTTTTCTCTATGCAAATGTAGCATTTCAAATAACAAACTTCGGCATTCAGTAGTAAGGGGAAAATAAGAGTGCATTGATTCTAAAACTAAACATTGGCTTGTGTTTGTGCCTGTGGTTTGAAAATGGTTTCCAAATGTATTCATCGTGTTGCAAAAGCTGGGGGATATTGTTCAGTTCCAAATTTGATTCCAAGATCCTGGTGGACGCCTAATTGTTGATGTTTTTTAATTTGTTTATTTTATTTTTTTGCAATGGTTTCTTGCACTTTATGATGTATAGGTCAGTTATCAGCAAAACTATGCTATCCAAAATCTTTGCCTGCTTATCAATTTTCTTAATACGCTACACCAGTGGTTCTCAATTGGTCTGACTTCAGGACTCACCATTCAAACCTAACGACAGGCGGCAAAATCACAATTAAATGAGATGTGGTCCCTTTCAAACGAGCAGGACTAAACAGCTAAAAGAGATCGACACTCCATTTTTTTTCTTCTTCTTTGCATTATTTTGCCAAGGCAAAGGCCCGCGACCTACTAAAAACGGGACTACGACCCACTTCTGGGTTATATGAAGAACTATGTGACACGAAATGATTAAGAAAATCAACATGCAAAAATTCAAACCTTGAAAATCTGATAACAATTACCACACGAGGGAATTGGGAATTACGTCATCACGGAAATAGACCATATTTCCGTGTTTAACTTCTAACTTTAAATATGGAAGGTCTCATTTATGTCACTCTCTAAATTAATTTTCTTGCTTATTTCTTCTTTACGAAATGTGCTTTCAATCCTAAAGTCCCATAAGTGTTACAGTATAAACATATCATGGAAGCGGGAGAGATTATATATATATATATATATATATATATATATATATATATATATATATATATATATATATATATATATATATATACATATACCGTATTTTCCGCACTATAAGGCGCACCGGGTTATAGGGCGCACCCCGAAAAAATCGTTTTTGGTCCTATTTTAGACGTACATAAGACGCACCGGATTATAAGGCGCTACAATGGCAACGTTGACAAAACAGTCAGATAGTTCAGTCGAACTTATTACCCCCTTAACATTCCGAAAGCTTGCAAAGACGCAAATACGTGTCGAGAACACGTGCTAATGCGGTGTCCGTAAGATGTCACTCAAATGCATCGTTCCATCATTCGGAAGGTTAAAGTCTTGGGATTCAAGAAATGCCACACATTCCTTAGTTTCCATTTTCTTTTTCGCTCGCAACTTTACTGTGCATATGACAATAAACACTTGGCATTGAGTTGAATTTAAAAATAGACACTCCATTCCATCCCTTATCTGCACCGCTTATCACAGAAACATCGAGTTCAGTCTGAAACAAGATACAGGGATAATATAAAACCCGGAGTAGCTCACCGAAGTCGTTGTGTTCATAATAATGTGCAGCCAATGTCCTCTTATATCCGTGGATGCAGTAAATCCAGGAGAATAACATATTTACACATACAGAATAGAAAAAAAATGCTTTCTGTGTGCCATCAGCCATGTGCTATACACATTTCGGCCAATTTTGCTGTTTAAGCCAATGCCAGCCTGTAAATGATAAAAAGGATCCGCCCCTTGACCTCTGAATAACTTTAGCCAATAGTGATCGATTCAAATGATGATTGACACATTGGTTAGCCAATGAAACACCGGTAAAAAAATCCCAGCATACACCGCGTACTACTTGGCGTTCGGGGGAAAATCTAGTCGGCGGCTGCAAGTTAGTTGGAAAACTTAGTGTTGATCCATAAATAAAGCGCACTGTATTATAAGGCGCATGGTCAGCTTTTGGAAAAAAATAAAGGCTTTTAGGTGCGCCTTGTAGTGCGGAAAATACGGTACATATATATACCGTATTTTCCGCACTATAAGGCGCACCGGGTTATAGGGCGCACCCCGAAAAAATAGTTTTTGGTCCCATTTTTGACATACATAAGGCGCTACAATGGGAACGTCGACAAAACAGTCAGATAGTTCAGTCAAACTTATTACCCCCTTAACATTCCGAAAGCTTGCAAAGACGCAAATACGTGTCGAGACCACGTGCATCGTTCGGAAGGTTAAAGTCTTGGGATTCAAGAAATGCCAACCATTCCTTAGTTTCTATTTTCTTTTTCGCTCGCAACTTTACTGTGCATATGACAATAAACACTTGGGATTGAGTTTAATTTAAAAATAGACACTCCATTCCATCCATTATCTGCACCGCTTATCACAGAAACATCGAGTTCAGTCTGAAACAAGATACAAGGAAAATATATAGCCGGAGTAGCTCACCGAAGTCGTTGTGTTCATAATAATGTGCAGCCAATGTCCTCTTATATCCGTGGATGCAGTAAATCCAGGAGAATAACATATTTACACATACAGAATAGAAAAAAAATGCTTTCTGTGTGCCATCAGCCATGTGCTATACACATTTCGGCCAATTTTGCTGTTTAAGCCAATGCCAGCCTGTAAATGATAAAAAAGATCCGCCCCTTGACCTCTGAATAACTTTAGCCAATAGTGATCGATTCAAATGATGATTGACACATTGGTTAGCCAATGAAACGCCGGTAAAAAAATCCCAGCATACACCGCGTACTACTTGGCGTTCGGGGGAAAATCTAGTCGGCGGCTGCAAGTTAGTTGGAAAACTTAGTGTTGATCCATAAATAAAGCGCACTGTATTATAAGGCGCATGGTCAGCTTTTGGAAAAAAATAAAGGCTTTTAGGTGCGCCTTGTAGTGCGGAAAATACGGTACATATATACCGTATTTTCCGCACTATAAGGCGCACCGGGTTATAGGGCGCACCCCGAAAAAATAGTTTTTGGTCCCATTTTTGACATACATAAGGCGCTACAATGGGAACGTCGACAAAACAGTCAGATAGTTCAGTCAAACTTATTACCCCCTTAACATTCCGAAAGCTTGCAAAGACGCAAATACGTGTCGAGACCACGTGCATCGTTCGGAAGGTTAAAGTCTTGGGATTCAAGAAATGCCAACCATTCCTTAGTTTCTATTTTCTTTTTCGCTCGCAACTTTACTGTGCATATGACAATAAACACTTGGGATTGAGTTTAATTTAAAAATAGACACTCCATTCCATCCATTATCTGCATATATATATATATATATATATATCCATCCATCTGCACCGCTTATCCTCAGTTGGGTTGCAGGGGGGCTGAAGCTACCTTGGGGTTGCCAACCAGAAGCAGGGCACACAGAGACAGACAACGCCAATTCACATGAAATGCATGTTTTTGGAATGTGGGAGGAAAACAGAGTTCCCGGAGGAAACCCATACAAGCACGGGGAGAACAAACAAACTCCACCAGGAAGGCTGGTAGCTGGATTCTATCCTATTCCTCAGAACTGTGCCGCAGACGCGCTATTATTGCCTGCATGCAAAAGTACCCAGTATTGTTTTGACTGCCTCAATTAGGAGAGCATTCTAGCTGGAATAATTTATTTTCATTACCTAATTCAATTTAATTAATGACAATGGCTCATCAATGGGGCTTGAATGGGCTACAGCCCACTAATTATTGTATATTATAAATATATCCAGCTTGGTGGCCTTGAGGGTATGGCGCCCGCCCCGAGACTGGGAGGTTGTGGTTCAAGCCTTGGCCGAGTCATACCTAAGACTTAAACATTGGTACCCGTTGCCTCCCTGCTTGGCGTTCAGCATTAGGGGTTGGAATTTGGGGGGTCTGGTCACCTAATGACTCCCAACACCTCAGTTGGGTCGAGCGAGGGGGCTGGGAATCCCCTCCTCTGAATCAATCTCCCAAAAAGAGTCAGAAAGAACTCTAGCCACCCTCACCCCCCCACTAGGGGGATATGGCTCTGGTATATATATATATATATATATATATATATATATATATATATATATATATATATATATATATATATATATATATATATATATATATATATATATATATGGGGTTTGGGGTTTTTTAAGGGTTATTGATCTATCTTCGTTATTCATTATCCATTATCCGTTATCGGTCAGTTCATAATACGCTACAAAGCCTAGGAGCCGGGACACTTACTCTCAGCCAAAAGGCCAAGCTAAGGTCCTAGCCCTAATCCCAAAACACATTTATTCTTACTCTGTCTGAGCATTGATATGACATTTGACATGTACAAATAAATTGAGTTGTACAAGTCAGTTTGGTCACGGAACAAATGAAACTCTTAGAAGCACTCCGGTTTCGTCTGCAATAATGATCAGGTTCCTTTCTATTTGCATTACGATACGATGACACATTTCTCGCTCGGTTCCAACTGAGCGTTGAGGGACCTGGGAGGTTGACGGAACATCGAGGCGGTACCTGGACTCTCTCTGCTTGCCCTTGACGTCAACGCTGATGACTTGAACACTTGTTGCGGTTGCTGCTCAACCACTCAAACATCAGCAAGCGTCACATAAAGGTATTCCCACATTCTAAAACATGCAAAAATGTAAGGAAATAATACTTTTTATTTTTTATCATATTCTTAATATTTTCTGAGATATTACATTTCTAAGACAACATGTCTCGTCTTTGACTTTTTAAGATGTGACGTCTTTTGCATAACACCGGCACCCTAGCAAGCCAGTCACCATATTAGATTACATGTTAATTACTCAAAGATGTTAAGTTTTGGTACTTTTTATAGAGAATATAAAGGCCAGTGGTTCTTAACCTGGATTTAATCGAACCCTAGGGTTTCGGTAGAACGTCTGCCTTTGAGCGCAAGACACACTGGCTCATTATGTCTACTATATGCATTGTCATTGGCCGGTTTTACTGCCCTGCATGAGACTCATATCCAGCGTTGGTGGGACAGCCGTTCAAGTTTGATGAAGTCAATGATGATTTCCTTGACAAAATCATTGAAACTTGGCAGAACAATTGTCAACAGAAACTCTTTAAAACAGCGACACACTAGTCCCGACCGTTTTGTGTCCACAAATGGACAAGTATCCATTTAATACCAAAAAAGCCAGTATTTTTTTATGCAGTGTGTTACAACATATCTTTGCGAACACACCTTTTTGTGGATGCCTGACATAAAATCAAATAAAAGGAACAGACTCTTCTGTGAAAATTACATGAGAGTAGGACTTGTCATGGTGAAACCATGCAAACTTGATTTGTTCTCTGATAGAAAACAGTAGAGGTCACACTTATTTTCAGTTTGGTTATCTGTAAGTTGCAATATCCGAGTTTATTCTAACTGGTTCGTTTTGTGCTCTAGTGGAAATACTATATGTCCTAAATTAGAAAAAAATAAAATCAAATGCAAAAAATATTTATTTTTACGCCATAGTAGGGGTTTTTAAGCGTTATTGTTCTATCTTCGTTATTCATTATCAATTATCCGTTATCGGTCAGTTCATAATACGCTACAAAGCCTAGGAGCCGGGACACTTACTCTCAGCCAAAAAGCCAAGCTAAGGTCCTAGCCCTAAAGCCGTGCTGCGATCATTGCGAATGCACCGTTCCCGGAGGTACTGCAATACCGGGCCGATGCGTGGAGTGGACAGAGCAAGCTCTTAGGTTTTTTTGGTTTGAACAAATTTATTGACACTAATAACAGAAAACAATCATGACAATCTCAACAGCAATTAAGCACATTCACAATATTATATTCCAATATGACGTTTTTAACAGCAAACACAATGTGAAGTTTGAAAAACCCTTCTCGAAAATCTTATTAGCAATCAAGCATATTCACAATTTCATTATATAACATCTTTGTTAGTGTCAATAGATCCGTCCAGGCCAAAGTCGATTGTCCTCGGTCTGAACAAATCCACCGACACCAACAGCAGCAAAACAAACACGACAATCTCATCAGCCATCAAGCATATTCACATTTTTTTTATATCTGACAATATGACGTGACGATATGACGTTTTAACATTTTTTCCTGACATTTTCAACATCGATTAAACAATTTCAGAGTTATTTTCTTTTAACAGCAGTTAACCAGCGTGTAACAGGCAATACTATTGTGGGGCTCATTCTATATGCATATGAAACTGCTTGGGTTTGGTAGTTCCAACATGGTTAAGAACCACAGGCTTAGGCTTGTGTCGCAGGTGGATGCAGTAATGATGCCACAAAGGGTGAGCACCCAAAAACACAAATACACGGAGAGAAATGCAAGCTGGCCGAACAAAAAACACTAGGAACCGACAAAAAAAAAAACACTATGGCGACAAACGCGAAACCGGCTGGAAATAAAGCAATGGACACAGCAGGCAAGCTGGGTAGCTGGCCAAACAACACACTGTGTGCAGTTAACGGGGGCTAACTGGGAGAAAACAAAACAGGAAGCCCCCTTCAGCAGCCCCGATGTCAATGAGGAGCTAGACGGACGATATTTTACAAAAAAAAAAAAAAAAAAAAGGCAAACCACTATCGCTTACTTAAAAGGAGGCTGCGGCAAAGAAGGAACGCACGCTGTAACGACCGCAGGTAAACCTAACCCATGCAGCTTTTGGAGGTCGAAGCACGTAATTAAGAGAAAAGAGTCAAAAGGCGCCAAGTGACAGGGTAATCATCATCTGTTTTGGAGCTACATCATCTCATCTCATCTCATCAGCTACACCGCTTTATCCTCAGTAGGGTCGCGAGGGTGCTCGAGCCCATCCCAGCAATCATCAGGCAGTGGGCAGGGGACACCGTGAACTGGTTGCCAGCCAATCACAGGGCACACAGTTACAGACAACTCACTCGCTCATTCACACCTAGGGACAATTTGGACCGGCCAATTTACCTGAAATGCATGTTTTTGGAATGTGGGAGGAAACCGGAGTGCCCAGAGAAAACCCACGCAAGCACGGGGAGAACATACAAACTCCGCACAGGAAGTCTGGAGCTGGATTTGAACCCACGCAGGAGGTTCCCAAGACATGAACTGTGCCGCACATGCGCTAACCACTGCGCCGCCGTGCTGCTTGAGCTACCTCATATGTTGTGTTAATGGGATATGCCCTTTTAGAAGTGTTGGGTTTCTCCAATTACGTCACAGTTCTAAGGGGAAACAAGCCAGTCAAATGTTAGACTACATTTCTTGAGTCGCTGGGTGTGAGGAATATTTTGCACATATCTGGCATTTGTGGGGGGGACACGGTTTGTGCCTAGTTGAAAAAAATGGTCTTGGTGAGTACCTTTAAGACTTAAGGTGAACAACATGTTCATGGACACTGTAATTTCCATTTTTTTCCCCGAAGCCTTGATGTCAAAACCATCTTTTCCTCACAAACCAATCTCAATCTTTAGGATCTGGAAAAAGACGTGTCGGCGTAAATCCCAATGTGGTTTTCATTTGTGAGGGCCTTTCACTAGCGCTTGTGCTGGCTTCTTATACATCTTCGCTGGGATGGTTGGATATCCGCATTACAAGGAGGAGCATCACAGTGAACAACAGACAAATCACCCTTGGCAAGACTCTGGACTGTGACAAGTGATGTGGCTCCTAGAATAGGAGCAGCGTAGGGCATGTTACTTTGAAAAAGTAATTAGCTATCGTTACTTATTACTTCTTCCTAAAAGTTAGTCACTGAATTACTCTATGGTAAAAGTAACTAGTTACCAGGGAAAGTCACTATTTCTGTTACTGTAAAAAAAAGTTATTTGTCAAAGAATTTTAAATTTTGAGTAAATACAAAACACCTCGGTGATGTTTTTGACTGGAGTTTACTTGAAGAGATGAAAATTCCGGTTGTTTTTGGTGAACAATTTTTTGGGGGCTTGCCTCTCTAAAAAAAACTCTTTTGGGTCCGAAACGGCTCTTAAGGTGTATTTTGTTGCTCTAATCCCCCACATTATCAATTATTAAGTAACATTAAGCATGGAATGACTGCCTCTAAAAAGGGTTTGTTCTTTGGTTTCATTGTATAAAAATAAAGAAAATGGAAAAAAAGAACGAAGAAGGTAAATACAATAAAAAAAAAACAAGTCGATAAAACAAGAAAAAGATGAATATTAATATGAAATACACGGGAAATAAAATAAAATTATGTATATAATTCTACAATAAATGTTAAATGTTCTGCATTTATATAGCGCTTTTCAAGTCAATGAAGACCTCCCAAAGTTCTTTACCATGTGCTTCACACTTACCCATTCACACACACACACTCACACACCAATAGGGAGTCAGCCATGCAAGGCGCTTACCTGCTTGTTGGGGGGATTAGGGATTCAGTGTCTTGCCCAAAGACACTTCGAAATATAACGATAAAAAGGGAATACCATTTTTTTTAACCTTTTTATGCTGAATACATTTAAAGCCATCAACACACATTCCCCCCAAAATGCAAATTGACCAATCAATGCCTTTCTTTTTGCCTCGTGATTGACAGCAGCACGCATTAGTTCGGATGGCATTGTTCTATGAAGTATCATTGCCCCCTACAGGTCGCGCTTGAGGACAGGTGCATTCTACACCTAAGCAGTGCACTATGAAATGTGTATTAGTGCAAGGATTGCGTATGAATTATGGACATTTATTATGGGCTACTCAAAAAAAAAATGGTAGCGTTACCCAGAATTATGTAATGGGAAAAACCTGGGCAACTGAAAATATAAGCTACATATTACTGTAATATTTACTAGACTTTAAGTGACTTTATGCCTTTCAACACAGTTTTTTGTCAGTGTAGCATAAAAGTGGTGAAAGTAAGAAAGTGCCCTGTTTCAAGTCCAGTACAAACTAAACCAAACCCCAAAAAAATACATAAAAAAATGCACGTACTTGCACACGCAACATAAGGAGCTTTACGCAGGCTGCAATTATGAGACAAGCAAAAATATGGATTCAGCGAGCAAAAAAAGTTTCGAAATACGCACAGCACCTTCCATGGATGACTTTTTTTAACCAATAGGAGGCTACATATAATACACAATGTCACTTTAAGCACGTCCCTTTCCACACTTTTCTTATTGTGTCAAACTAATTATATTGTCTATCTGTTGCATAACTTTCGATAAAGTGTGTCATTGACGTCTTATAAGTGTGCAATTTGGCAATGGCTTATTATTTTCCAGCTTACCTTGTGGGCAGGCTGCACCCAAATGTGCCAACAGCCTCGGCGTCCTCCAAGCGTCTGTCTCCGACCTTTTACGTTTATTTGTGTTAATCAACCAGAGGAATCAGACTAAGACGTACCATTTTTTAATTATTGTAGGGGGAGTTCAGTCACATTACAAAACCTTGAAGACAAACTCCCTTCCATCTGACGACGTATCTTTTTTGTATTTGGCTCTATCGATTCCATTTTTAGTACCCAGCTCAACAGCATCATGAGATTTTAGTGATTTCGAAGTTTTTATTTCATCATGACACCATAGTATGTTCAAGTCCAGACTTTTTGCAGTGAGGATTGTGTCTGGTGATGCAGCTGTCGGATTTACAAATACATAAACCTACCTATTAATCATCATTATATTGGCAAAGCAAGAAAGTAATGCATAAATTGTAGCATGGAAAAATGTTTTATGGTCTTTTAAGTATCTCTTGAACTGCCTGGGTCGTTGGGGCACCAATATGGACGCAACTCTGGAGAGCTTACTCCAATGATGATGGTTCCTGGTGTGTTTTTTGGGGTGGTGTCAAAGTTCACAGCAGTCCATTCCTTAAAGCACTAATCTGTAATATTTGACCAATAGATGGCACTGTGTATTCTGGTGCGAGCGAGGGCCAGTGCCACAGTGCCACAGAGCACAACGTGGCGGCAAAATTTCATGTTTGCGACCTTAGTGGGGATTATATAAAAACCATTATTGATATGATAGTTCATGTATTTTTGCTCAGTATTCAAATCATTGTTTTTTTTCTACTGAATGAAAGCTTTTGTACATGTAAGAGGGACAAAATATTAGACACTGTCCCTAACGCATACCTGTCACCCTCTACAGCTCCATGCCCTTACAAATTGTCGTATTTTCCCTTACAAAATACAAAAAAAACCCACCATATTTTTTTTTCAAACGGGTTTATTTATGTAGTTTAACATGTTATATTGTACATGTGTTTCGTTATATCATATATATTGTAACACACACACATATATATATAACTAATATGAAATACACGGGAAATAAAATAAAATTATGTATATATATATATATATATATATATATATATATATATATATATATAAATATATATATATATATATAGAGAGAGAGAGAGAGAGACAGAGAGATAGTAAGATAGATAGATAGATAGATAGATAGATAGATAGATAGATAGATAGATAGATAGATAGATAGATAGATAGATAGATATAGATATATATATGCAGCACGGAGGCGCGGTGGTTAGCGTGTGTGCGGCACAGTTCTGAGGTCATGGGTTCAAATCCAGCTACCATACCTGTGCGGAGTTTGCAGGTTCTCCCTCTGCTTGCGTGGGTTTCCTCCGGGCACTCTGGTTTTCCTCCCACATTCCAAAAACATGCATGTCAGGTTAATTGGCCGGTCCAAATCGTCACTAGGTGTGAATGAGCGAGCGAATTGTCTGTCCCTGTGTGCCCTGCGACTGGCTGGCAACCAGTTCAGGGTGTCCCCTGCCCACTGCCCGAAGACAGCTGGGATGGGCTCCAGCACAACCGCGACCCTACTGAGGATAAGCGGTACAGATAATGAATATATACAGTGGAACCTCGGTTTTCAAACGCCTCTCAGTTCGGACAAATTGGTGTTCGGCCAAAAATTTCGAGAAATTCTTGCTTTGCTGTTCAAAAAAATCGGAGTTCGAACGCCGGTACGCTAGGGTGCGATGCTGAGCGGCGTACGTGTGTTTTAGCCCCTAATTATGCCTCCGAAGAAGGTCGGTGCACGCAGGACAGGTGAAAAAAAAAAAAAAGTTGTTCGTCCAACTATTGCCTTTAAAAAAGACATAATAGCTAAATATGAAAGAGCTGTACGAATTTCCGATCTTGCTAGTGAATACAGCATGGCTAAATCTACTATCAGTACGATAGTAAAGAATAAGGAGGCTGTGAAATCGAGTGATGCGGCTAAGGAAGTTAGCGCTATAAGCAAGCAACTGCCGCAAGTTTTGGAAAAGGTTGAAAAACTTTTGATGATTTTTCTCTCCCCACCGTCCATCACAAAGGTAAGAAATCCTATTCATAATCCTTTTTTTTAATTTTTACACATTCATGTTACCGTAATCTTACGTACGGAAGATTACGCTAACGCGAACGTACGATTAGCCTGGGTTAGCTTCATGTTTACATTCTTGCAAAACATTCAGGGTGTTGGAACGGATTAAAACGATTTTACATTACTTTTAATGGGAAAAACGATTTTCCGTGATCGACCAAATCGGTTTTCGAACAGGGTTCTGGAACGGATTATGGTCGAGAACCGAGGTTCCACTGTATATATATATATATATATATATATATATATATATATATATATATATATATATATATATATATATATATATGAGGATAAGCGGTGCAGATAATGGATGGATGGATGGATTCGACTTGCTGTTAGCTTGCTAATATTGTCATAAAGGGGCTTTGTGGTTGATCAGAATCCTTGGTCTGCAGACGCTCACGTTACATAATAATTCCATTCAAAATATTCAAAATGTTAACATTCAACAATTTGGAACAAAAACATCCCAAAATTGTGAAGTTAAATGAGAAAGAACTTTTTACCAACCAATTTATTTTTAGTTTTATATTTCTATATTCACTCCTTGCACATAAGTATTGTATCTGCCATTAAAGAAGGAAACCTCTTTTTACAGAATATAAGAATTAAGTGGCATATGTGAGAGAGTGTGGGACTGCGTGTATGAAAATATAGTAATATAATGAGAGAGTATAGTAGTGTGCCCATGAGAGTATGGTGATATGTGTGAGAATATAGTAGTGTACATGAGAGTGTAGTAGTATGTGTGAGAGAGTATAGTACTGCATATGAGATTATAGTAGTATTTGTGAGATCGTATAGTTGTGTGTGAATAAAAGTATACAGATTCTCCCCTACTTGACTTATGAGAAATGGTAGATACGAACATTTTTTTCGGGATTCCCCCAAAAATCCGGACATTGCTGCAAGTTAGATTTTGTATTGTGTGCACCTTTTTCTGAGTACAGGACATTACTCTAGTGCTTCTTTCCGCCGCTACCGGCGTGTGGTGGCGCTGTGAGATGTCACCCAAAGAAGAACAAATCCATTGTATATGTGAGTTTAGTAGAGTTTGTGCATGGGTATGGCTGATGCGCATGTGTGAGCGTATGAGGTTATATGTGAAAGCAAATGTGATTTACATCTCAAACAGTCTCTCATATGTTTAATGCAATGACGCAAAACCACAAATGTTGCACGTGAGAAAATGCAGCCAAAGAATGATGACACAACATTGGGGAGCGACGACATATCAGCGTTTACCAGAACACATACAACAGATGCCGTCATCGAGAACATATTTATCTTTGATACTAAGCAGAATGTTTGAGTTGCAAAACTTCCTGGAACATAAACATTGTCTCCACATAACATATGATTGCATTTAATTTAGCTAAAATGCCAAGTAGCTAGTCAACACACATAAAAACACAACCACACATGTCAGCATCAAAGGGAAAACAATTCTGATGAGTTTATTGAAAACAAGATCTTCGTCTTTGCATTGATGCTAATAGACAGCGCACATGACATAACGTGAGGTCATCTTTATTACTGCTCAGGGAACTTAAGGAATTTTTCAATATACTCAAGCAAACACATTGCTGTTGGTAGGCATGTTGTACATTACTCACTGTCACTGACATCAAGATCCTGTGCTGCGTGTTTTCTTTATCATTGTGTTTCAAATGTACTATACTGCTGTAAGTTTTTATTGGACACCTGCAGAGGAGACTGCATAGGGTGTTGATTCATTATTTTGACTATTATACCTCACTGTTGTTTGTTTTTAGACTATTAGCATTGTTTATCATGTTGCTGTCTATGATTTCCATCCTTCTAGGATGGATCTGCTTTGTAACCTAGGAGATTTTATAAAAAGAAATGTCTCAGGGGAGGGCTTTTAGAAAAAGTTGGACCTTCTTATGTGAGGTTTTGGTCTTCTCCTGTTTTCCTTTAAAGTTAAGAAATAACTGATTCATATTCTCCTTATTTTGATTATCTAAACTAAACTGTAACAACTTAACAACTGTGCACTGAAACGACCAAGAAGGAAATGCAGAATAAACGATAAATGTTCACGTACCATAGATGGTATGACTCTGTGACTCAATCGCATTTTTGGAACGTCCAAACTCATATTACCTATTATTTCTTCTTAATAAACATTTCTTAGCACCAGAAGAATAATTATTTTTATGATGCATGTGTAATCTCATGCCAAGCAAGATACAAATATAGAAGTTATCATTCTTATGTTTTATTAAGGCGGACCTACGTGCAAGCTGAGTTAACAGGTTCACTGGGGGTCAAATGGAACTAACAAAGGCTCATGGGAGGAGGGGAGAATACTATAAACAAAAAACACAGCCCAGAAAAAAACTCTGAGCTGGCAGGGTACCAGAAGTCTTGTGTAGGTTACAAACAGGCACCATGAAACAAGTGCAGGCAGGACATCAACATGTAAAGGAATGAGCCAACAGCTTCTGCTGTTGACACAGTCATTGAATGCAGGGCAGTTAATAAGCGTCAAGTGTAGGTGATTGGAAACATCCGTTGGGATTCTTCAGGGGTACTGTGGCGGGCTGGATCCCGAGGTGGTGTTTTGTACTTTTGTGTGGGAGTGTATGTATAGTTGCTGTGTGGTTTTTGCTATTTACAGTGTGGGGAACCAAGCTCATTAATAATTCTCTTCACAATAGTTTATTGGCGTTAAAATTAGGACTAATGCACACTATTCATACACTTCACTGAGCAAAGTTGCATGTTTGACACAGTGTGCCTTTTACTTATTTACTGCCATTTCCATATATAGATGTCCAAGCAATGCCCAAGATTATTTTTACTAGACTGGCAATGAGTCTCTCATTGCTATGGGTGGAAAATGTAAGATGTCAAATTTGATGACCGATGACAGTTGAAAGCAACCTCGTCCTAAATGTTTCGATCGCTTTCAGTTGAAAACATTTTGTTTCTGCGGAATTCAAACCTGCTTTCAATTTCTGACTTACTCTATGTGTCAGAATACACGTGAATGAGCGTCCTTATGTGCTACCCCCCCTTCCCCCATCTGATTTTGACCACAAGAGAGTGCAATCAAATCTTTTTTTTCATTTTGGATGACAGTAGGAATGAAAGGGGCTTTTAAGCTTGAGCGAACAATTGCACAAGAGGTGCCTGGAGTTCAGGCTGACCTTCTAGAAGAGCCTCCAGCAGGTATTACCTGAGGCTTTTTCATCGGAAACTATTTTAATAGGAAAAACAGTGAGGAGAAATCTATCTGGAAAATAATGTTCCCCACTTCTCTGGTATTAATTAGAAACCGACCAGTACGACTTTGTCAGGAAATTTTCTTGTAAGGAATGCAGGTTCCTTCAGTGACGTACAGTGAGGTCCTTATCTGGTGAGGCACAGTCAGATTTACAGATAAATCAACTTACATCATATTCAATGATTAGATTGGCAAAGAAAAAAAACTAATATAAACAGTAACATTAAAAAAAAACTTTTATTGTCTTACCTTAACTCATAAATGAAGTCTGTGCCCTGATCACTATAAATATAATCATCAATAGATAGGTGATCCTCCATTATGAAAAAATTGCACGCAACAAGACACAAATTACTGAACGGCTTGACTTGCTGTAAACTTGCCAATAATATCACAAATCCTATTGTTTGGGGCTGAGTTGCGCACTATATCAGAATCGTTAGTCACACTACCGCCCTCTGCCATAAAGCAAGAGAATTGCATGCCTCACTCTCATGTGGACGCTCAGCACAGTAACACGTTAGATTCTATTTGTGTTAATAATATTCGTATATAATCGGAACATCTAAAATAGGAAAATCCCCAAATTGTGCTGCTAAATGAGAAATAACTTTTACACTGAAAAACTATAACCATTTACATTTTTTATTTTATTTTATATTTCCATGATGACAGGTGAGGCACAGCCACAAAACACTGGTTGAAAAACACAAAATTACTGTGGTGTTTAAAAAGAAACAAGATGCTAATTAGCTGCTGACTACTTATATGAATGAATGTTACAGTTACTAGTTTGATCACTGGATAAAAGCAAAGAAACTGAAAAACAGCATGTTTTTTTTTTGCAAAAAAAAAAAAAAGGTCTAATGGCACAACTGCTTGAAGTTCATTAATTCATTTCCCACCCATTTAGTTAAATAAATTCTTGTGTGCTACCTTCCCCCAGATAACGCCAACTGGGTTCTGAACTTGTTTACAAATAACCTTTTTTGAGCACACCTGACTGTGTTCTGGCTTCTCTGTGTTTGGGTCCATCCGCATACGTGACAGAAAGGAGACAGAAGATATATAAGATTTCAACACTAAATTCAAATGCAGATGGACCTGGTTATATCAAAGCACACAATTGATATGAGTTTATCTTTCAGTCTGAAACTGACATAGCTCGTTACTGTTCTTCAGGTCGCAAAGTTCCGGTGAAGGTCTGTTTGATGCAGCCTTGTATTTCTTTATTTTTTTTCGTCCATCTGGCATCCAATCTTTGAGAGTGAGGCAGTGGTGGGCCGGAATGCCTGTGAGTCCTTCTCTGCTGGCCCAAAAAATATCTGAATCATGTGATGTTAAATATATTTGGTCCATTAATACTTGTTAATTAATGATTCATCCTGTTTTTTGTGCTGTTTCTAAATAAAGCAACACGTGATAAATTCAGAAATTCTTAATTGTCTGTCAGACCACTTTCATTGATTCTCCCTTGCTTGGCTGTTTCCAGATATCTGCTTTTATATTCGTGCATTTGACCAATCACACATGAGCATTACCTGTTGCTGGGCTCAGGAAACTGCCCAGACCCCTTTAAAATTGTATGTGCAGGCGTTATTTAGCAATGCATAGCTGTGATAACAATGTTGCTTTAGCCAATCGAATTCATGATTGGCTTGGATGGCTCTGCATAAAGGCCTGGAGAAATATTTCATAAAGCTTGGTAGTGGTAATTTACCAAAATGATCGCGCAACAGCTCACTGTTAACCCGCTGCACAAGCAGTTTATCGTGTTTATATAAAAGCGTTTTTTGTCAACGGACAATGGCTGAAGGATTAAAAGAAATGGATTTGGACGCAAATATACTGTCAAAGCCATTTTTTAGACGGACCTTTTGAGAAAAGCTGGACATCGTTAAGAAATCACAACAGGGAAAATGTTTTGCCCGCCGCTTTCAGACCACAAACTACAAGTGGCACATCAAACAAAGGGAACTATATGGAGCTTCTTTCCCATTGGTGATGTACATTATCGTCTGTTTAAGCACAGTTCATCCCTGTTATGGTGGATGAACCGAAAGACACGGGTAACGGAGTGGACTGTTGTGTGTTACGTCAGGGACAAGGGTGTCAGTCAAGGAGCGCTTTGTCAGATTTGAAAATGTTACTAGTGACAAGTGAGCCAATGACATTGCAGGTCCTACCATCCACATTTTGGTGGAAAAGGAATGTATGCGTGAAGTTGTGGCAAAGTGCCATGACGGCGCAGCTGTCATGTCTTCTGCAGTAAATGGGGTGCAGGCTACAATTGGACTTCCTGAGTTTTGTTTTTCGCCTTACACATTTAATGGCATTTTAACTCAACAAATTTAGAGTTTACACAGAATCCCTGCAAGGAATGTGTCATTTGAAAACAGTGCACCACTAATTCAGACTGGAGTGAGGGCCCAAAGGTAAAATTCATGACACACTACTGCAAATAAACATGACTTGACTACTTTTTTTGATAAACAAATACTGGAGCCTCTAAATTGGGTTTATTCTTAAGTAATAAATGAATAAATGAATGAATTAATAAATAAAGGTTTCTACTTTGAGGATTTTCGCGTTGCGCGGGGGGTTCTGTCCCCCATTAACTGGGACAACTGAGGGATTAAGGTATATTGATGCATTGCTCTTTTAATTTAATGATGAATAAGATGAAGGTTCATTTATTTGTATATCTGACTGTGCCTCAACGGACACAAACCTCACCTCACTGCTGCCAAAGTTACGACAGATCCGCTGAAGCATCGGAAAACGTGCACTTAGCTGTCTGGGAACAGCCATTTTGTTATTTTATTGCCCCCAGGGAAAGGGTAACATATCATATTTATGAAATCAATGATGTCAAATAAAATAGATTTGTGCCTGTTTGCTAAGCCAAGGTAGGAACAGTTGTAGATCGAATTTTGTCTCTTATGTAATATGATGTCTTGAACTGCCTTACCATTAACAGATCCACTCAACGGGCCGCACAGGTCGGGCTGATTACTTGCAGAGCTCGTCCATCACGATTATTATAACTTTTGACGTTTTTGTGATGAAATTTGGGCTTCCAAAGAGGGGAACACGCCCACCCGTGCTGCCGCGGCCCTCATTTCCTGTCTCGTGCCATGACATGTGGGATAACCAAGTACTTTAGGCAGGCGGAGTACGCCGTGCTACGTGTATGTGCACGTGCTAACCCACATGTGCACGCCATGCACACACATAATACACATGGTGTGTCCTTGAGGCCCACCAAAAAGTCTTGGCTGGTCACCATCTAAACGCAAGCACGTAGACTGCCTTGGAACATATGTTCAGAAAAAAAGTCACATGAATGGTTGTAAACAATGATATATTGAACAGTTTGCAGTGCATAGTAAGCTGAGGATGCATCAAATACCATCAAAAGGCACGTTTGCGCCACTTTTGACCTTGGCATATATTTATAGACTGCATGATGAGAGACAATTTTTCCATGGAATATAATGGTCGCTCTTAACAATTTTTGGACTCACAAAAGCTGACTCAGTGCGTACGTGTGTGTGTTTATTCGCTAACGCCAAACCCGGAGGCCTCAGCATGATCAGACCAAATCCTAGTTTAACAGGGACAATCCCAATATTGACTTTTTGTCCGACTAAGATTTAGATTAACTTTATTGTGTTAGCTTTTAACCCAGAATCAAAGCTAACGCAATAGTTTCTCATCTTAACAACATTAATGGGAGTTAAAGAAAATATGTATGTGTCTGTGTGTGGAGTCAAACTTTGGAATAGTTTACAGGATGAGATCAAACAATGTCCAACTATCCATGTGTTCAAATTTAAATACAAAAAAGCATTACTGGCGAAATACAGGGATGAAGAGAATGGGATATGAGGGAAATACTGCGTTTAAAACTATGGTTAACTTGTTGTTATTGTTGCTATTATTATATCAGAACTGTTATTATAAATATTGTGTCTATTTTTATTGTTGTTATTATCATTGATGCCGCAGTGACATTTGGTAACACGGCGCATTATGACGTTGAGGAATGGGTATTGCGAAGATTAGTATATAAAATATGTGATTATAGTAATTATTATAATTATTGTTATCTGACCTATGTAATAAGTATATCCACGAGATTTTGTTATATTAGACATGATAGGAAAGGAGGATTTGTAAAATGTATTTAATAGGGAAAATAAAGGGGTAGGAAAAATAAGCATCTGCTTCTGACTACCACTTTTCGAACATGTTAAGTGACATTATTTTTTTTGTTGACTAATTGTTTTTGTCCTGTTTTTATTTTAATGTTTGAAATAAAAGTTTTCATTCATTTCATTCATTCATTGTTCCCCTTAAGGAAATTTACTTCAGCAAACTGAACCGGGGTAAAACAAAAGACGTTATATTAAACTACACAAAACAAAAACAAAAACAAAAAAACCCATCAGATTGACAAACATACATGATATTGGAACAATGAGGACGGACCTATTTTATGAGTCAGCGGGGCCTGTTTGGATAGGTAATGGCAGAGAGGATCAGGCTTTTCCCATGACAGGTTCTCTTAAATCACATTGTTTTATATCTGTGCTCCGATGGTAGCTGGATGAAGTATTGCTGTAGTGGGTGAGTGATATCTTGGTCTATTGTGTTTGCCAGTCACACGATCAACCATTTATTTAAGTCTGAGAGGTGTGGATAGGCAGATCATTTTAGCGGCTGTGTATGTGTATGACAATTGTGGCAACACTATTTCTATTCATAGCTCCCTCTTGAGTTTTTTACGTTTGTTATGTTTATGTTGAATTGGTTCAGATGTAAGGCTGCAATTATTTTACTGTAAAAATAAAAAAGTTGTTAACACATTCGATGCCAAACATGAAAAAAATCCATTGTTTTGATAGATGTGTTGTGCTTAAAAATATCTCTGTGATTATAATTTGTAGGGTAGTTTATTAATGTAGGCTAAACGATAATGAATAGTACTGAAAAACAAAGATAAACATTTAGAGTTGACATTTGTCTTTTATTAATTTGGCCCACCTCAGTACAGAAAGTCTGGATCCAGCCCCAGAGCCAAACTGACTTTGAAGTCCCCGCTTTAAGTGTGTCCTCACCTAATGCAAGTAATAATTTCTTTGCAAAAAAAGTAGTGTTTGATTCAATATAAATCAACAAACAATAAAAAAATTCAGATTCTCAGACTCAGATTCAGATCTACTTTATTGCCATTCTAGTACACGTGTATACAGAACGAAATGTCAATACATATGACCCGCACAGTTTCTTTGAATGTACGGATATAAATATAAATAAAATGTTGTATTGAGTTGGAGTATTGAGTACTAATAATATACTAAATAATTATGGCTATGTATAGTATTTTACAGTAGTGCAAAGAGTGCAAGAGGAGCAAAATGAAGATTCTTTGGCGTGTAAAATATGAAATTTAAAACTGCTTCTGTTTTAACAAGAAGGTGCACCAAGGTATTGGTGTCGGTGCAAATACCAGCCTATTTCAAAGTATAAGTTTTCATGATGTTGGCTAACTTTAGAGATGAAGATGCATGGCCTAGACACGCCAAACATTGCTCTCCTCAAGCACTCAGATCAGGACCTTTAACATGATAGTCCTTAAATCAAGTCCTGAGAAGACTTGAGTTATTGCAAGCAAGCGATCTCTGGTCATCGCTGCCTTACTCTTTCTCTTTGGAATGTTGCTTAGGAATGCCATCTGTGACCAGAGTGACGCAGGTGCCCTTGATGTAGTCACGTTACACAAATTGCTTTCCCAGGAATCTGGAAATTTGTCTTCTGGTCCATGATGAGAGGGAATGTGGACAGAAGAATTTCCACAACCTTATTTCAGCAAACTATAAGAGAGAAGGATGGGTGGTCAAAAATAACTTGATTCATTTGATGATGCAAAACTAATTGTTGACCAATTTTTATGCCGTTTTGCCGTTCCACTGAACATTGAGGTTAACGGAGGTACAGTGTCTTGCAAAAGTATTGCCCCCTCAAGAACCGTTTGAAGTATCGCCATATATCCAGGCTTTAAATGTTTACATTTAAAAAAAACTCAAAATACTCTCAAAGAGTCAACAACATGTTAAACACAATTGTGAAAAAAAAAACAATTTGACTTAACATTTTATATTGTGACAATAAAAAGAAAAAAGAAAAATAGATGTTATATAGATATTGTCCCCACTTTGTACAAGCTCCTTCTGCTGCTACCACAGACACAAGTCTTTTAATGTATGTCTATAAGTTTTGCAAATCTTGGAAAAATAAATATTTGCCCATTCCTCCCTACAAAAAAAAGCTCCTTAAGGTTTGATCTTTCCACACTTGTGCTATAGGATTGAGATTTCTATTTCGGCTTTGCCATTCTAACAACTTTATTTTGCCAGTTTTAAACCATTCCACTTTATATTTTGCATTGTGTTTAGGGTCGTTGTCCTGTTGGAAGGTGAACCTGCGCCCCATTCTTAGGTCTCTTGCAAACTCCAATTCATTTTCTGTATTTGGCTGCAGCCATTTTCCCATCAACTCTGACAATCTTCCCAGTCTTTTCTGAAGAAAAGCAACACTGTGTGTGATGCTGCCACCATCATGTTTGACAGTGGGGATAGTGTTTTCAGCGTGACGTGCAGTGATACTCTTAAGCCAAACGTAACACTTTTAACTCAGCCAACTCAGAAACACCTACTTTTCAATTTTTTTCTTTGTAAATATAATATAAAATGTTTAAATGATTTGGTTTGGATTCACAATTGTTGATTCTTAAAGAATATATTCATTTTTTTAGCTTTAAGTTTGAAGCTTGAAATGTGGATACCGACAAAAGGTTCTTAGGAGGAGGGGGGGCGGGGATTTCGCTAGACAGTGAATCAGCATTACAATAATTTAGTTTTGTTTTACCAGTTTTCATATTGATGCACAGGGATTGCTGTAAATTGCATCTTTAATAAGAAACCAAATGTTCAGCACAGAATCTTCAAAGGACAGTGTTTATTATTCGACCACTAGGTGTCACTTTAATCTGTTGTACAAAAACAAGTGCTACAAAGCAAAAGGACAAATACAAACTACATGAGACTCAAAGTGACCAAAAGGCACTATTTTCCTTCAAAATTTTTGCCCAGTCTTTTGTGACGTTTTTTGGGGACCCGTAACAGCAAAATGACTGACAATTATGTCAGCTCCCTTTTGGTGAGGCTTATGTTGTCTAAAACCTACAAGTGTTTACAAAAGTGAATGTTTATATTATAGTTATTGTATACTTGCTTTTTATTCAAAACAATATTATTTTTTTTAACAAAATGTTATTTTACCAGTAGGAGCGCTAAATATTTCACATCGTACCGTTTAAAAGGATTCAATCAGTGGTGTCATTTTGTATTTTTTTTCTAAACATTATTGTCACCGGGCTCTGGAATTATTTTGTCACCTATGTACAAAGCCAAATGCATACCACTCAATCCCTATGATTTTTGGAAGGGCACCATACCATAAGAGGAGAGTTAATTAAACAAGTATTTAAGTGTGATGTGCAATCAGTGGAGGCAAGAAAGGCCGTGCCTCATCTAGCATTATGGAAAAATGAAATTGAAAATATATTAAATGGTTACTTTCATTCAGTGTTTATTTTTGGATTTTCTTTTTAAAATCATAGAATTTTCACATTGTAATATCCATCCATCGATTATCTGCACCGCTTATCCTCAGTAGGGTGGCGGGGACATTGTAATATGAAAATAATTAATGCAATTACCATATAACATATTTCTGTGCTCAGGGTCTGCAGATGTAAAGTGAGCCATGCAATTATTTAGCCTAAAAACAGAAGGCGATAGTGAGATCAAGGATTGTAAAATCACGCCTCAGCCCCAAAAAATAGAATTAGCGATATTATTAGTAAGCTAACAGGAAGCCGAACCATCCAGTCTTCTTTCTTTGTTGCATGAGCTTGTTTCATAATGGAGATTCTATCCAGTGATCCTTTTTTTTTAGAAAGGAGCAGCGCATATTAATTTATTTATAAGTTAGGGTACAACAATAGAACAATTTATTTAATTTTCTACGCCAGTTTATACATTGTTTTGTTGCTCTGACAATCAAATGATGTATAAGACGTACGTTCATTTACCATATTTGTAAATCTGACTATGCCTCACCAGACACAGACCTCTCTGCACGTCACTGAAGTATACGCACACGAAAACCAAACATACTTTTAATGTTCATGTACTGAATGTGCCAGTGCATACTGTACAAAGACTCCTGCACAGAGAGGCAGAATGAAAACAATGACTTGTGTCTTAGAGACTCTGGTGCAGATGGAAAGCAGAATTGCTGTAGACCCTCCAGCCTATGCAAGGAAGGAAGAAAAAAAGAAGCAAAGAGAAGGGCGGGAAGTTTGGCGACAATTCCTTTTGGAGAGAAAACCAGTGTGTCCGTCTCCCTGTGACCCCTCCCCTCCATCACGGAGGTATAGAAGGTTCAGCAGCATCCAGAGCTGCAGTCAAGTGCGCTGCACAGCTTTGAGAAGTCGTCGACCTTCCTTCAGATTTGCAAGCAAGAACTCTGCAACCTATTCTTGTGACCTCACCTGAGAGGTTCATCTGAACTTTAAGACGCAAGATCATTTGTCCCCAGATTTTCCAACAGCGCGTCAAGCGGCGGAATCATGACAAGGATGCTGCAGCGCTCGCCCAGCTTTCTGGTCCTCTTCTTGGTGGTCCTCGTCGCTGGAATAGTTTTGTCTGGTCCCTCCATGCCCCGCAGGAGCAGAGGTAAGACGTGCCTACATTATCATTTGAGTCCATTTAACTTGTGTCCAACGATTTTTCTTCAACAAAATGGTCGTAGTCCTGCCTTTCTCGTAAAATCAGCTTTAATACGGTTGAAATACCTGTAAAACCTTAACAGGAATATCAATGGCTAGGTCTTGGTCATCATCTTTCAGGGTTCCTTTCCCAGTTCAATCTTGGTTATCTGGGGCTGAAGATTACACCTGCTGAATGGGTTTCTGCACTTTCCTTACATTTCCAATAGGAACAGGCGGGTATCGGTATATCAGTATCATCTACTTACTTGAACCTGAAATTAATGGAAAAGTAAATTGCTATCATGTATGCCAGTCCTTCGGAGAGACAAATGTGATAATGTTGTTAATATGTGGTATTAGTATAAATCGGTACCAGTCCGATAAAATGTGATATCTAACAGACAATTTTGCAAAACATTTGGGACTGACCAAAAAACTTGCGCCAGTCCAATTTTTCAACAGATAGCAATTCAATAATCATCAGCCTAATGAGGGGCCTAGTTCCATGCTAACTAAACCCAACAATTTGGAATTGCACGAAACAATCCAATTGACTGAGTGTTCTACCAAACTACCCCAAAAATCTGTTTTTTGTACAAAATGACCCCTAAACAAGGATGAGTTTGTCCAAAACAAACCTAAAGGTTTGGCTGAATAAAAATGTGGCCGTGCCTTTTTTACAAGAGTAGGATATTCTTTTGTGTGTAAATCCACTTTTTGAGTCAAGTGAATCTATTTTTTTCATTTTTACTGAACAAAACTGTACCACAAAAAGGGTAGTTTAGTGCGTTGGATTCCTATAGGAACCAAAGTGGGTTATTTTTCGACAACTGATGTTTGGAACATTCACATGGTAGTCCAAAACATTCACTAATTGGTTGAAATAGCAAAGGTAATGTATAAATACACATTTTTACTATGCAAACATAACGCAAGCAATTTGGCCTTTTGACACGTTTTTCAACATTTTACTTAAGTATAGATGGCTCGACATTTTTCAACCACAACAGAAGATATTGCGCCAAAATTTGTACGTTTCCCACATTGTGAGAAACTCTGGATTTGTATGGTACAATTTTGAAAATCTTTTTTACACAATCTTGGAAATATTTATTCTTTAGTCTTTTTGGGATATTTTTCTATGACGTTACTAATACATTTATAGTTAAGTAAAAATTAGAAAAACAGACTTCAATGGATTTGCATTGCAAAGAGAACAGGAGAGAGGCTAAACCTGCGATAAGAAATTCCAACCTGTTTTAAAAGCCCAAAATATTGCAACTGTGCAAAATAGTGAAAACAATGAACAAAGGTGAGATATAATAGTCAAAATAACAAACAGACACACTATGCAAACTCATTTGCAGATGTTAAATATTAAAATAGAATAAACTCATCATTAAACCAGAAATGACAACCCAAAAAATGATTCAACTTTTATGAAAGATTCGTTTTAACCTGAATTTAGTAGTTACCAAAATATTTAAACTAAATGAGAGCTTTCCAAATGGACACTTTCTATGATGGCAGACAAGCAGGAAATCTATTACCACCTACTGTCTATTTGTGCATGCCACTGTAAGAATCTATTTGGAAGAGCATTTAAAACACTAATGTACATCATCCAAACAATTTTTGACACTGCCATGTCAGATTTACCTCAAGGAATAAATTCAGTTTTTATGCAGTTGTATATTTTCAGGGCGGCACAGCAGCTTAGTGGTTAGCGCGTCCGCGGTATGTTCTTAGGTCATGGGATCAAACCCAGCTGTCCAGAGCTTGCACTTTCTCTCTGTGCTTGTGTGAGTTTTCTCCGGGCACTCAGGTTTTCCTCCCACATTGCAAAAACATGCATGTCAGATTAATTGGCTGGTCCAAATCGTCCTCACCAAATTGTCCAAATTATAAATGTGTGCCTGTCTCTGAGGGCCTGGGAAACAGTTCAGGGTGTCCCCTGTCCAAAGATACCTGGTATGGGCTCCAGCACCCCCACGACCCTACTGAGGATAATCGGTGCAGATGGACATACATTTTCAATTTAGTATTCCTTGAAACAAAACAAGGTGGACAACCATGGGTTTTATTTTAAGGCGTCCTTAAGGTTATGGGGTTCAAAGGTTATGTTTGCGAAGCACTCTCAGAAGATTGTTGTAGCAGCGGTGAAGGTCAGGTGAGGTTAGGAGGATTTCAACTCATTGTTGCGACTATTAAAATGTGAATTGCATGAGTTTGCCTCAAATCTAAACATCCACAAGCATGCTGAAACACAAGGACCACACACTAAACAAGAAGTTACAGAAGTCCAGATGCAAGTTTATAACCACACCACGTGTGCTTTTTTTTGTAGAACACAAATGTTACATAGGTTTGGGCTCCCTTTTTGGAGTTTGAACAAAACTCAAGAGCGTTCTCCCTTTTTTCCTACAGGAAAGAAGTAGGGAGCCAAAACCGAGCCTCATGCAGATTAGATAATTGGGTCGCTGATTGGCAGTTCTTGTAAACAGAATATTTTCCAGTCTCACGCTGCAGACGCACACCAGCTCTGTTTTTCTCTGCCGCATTCCGTTTGCAGACGTGCTGTGTTTGTGTGTTCAAGCTCCTTTGAAGGCGTTGTAAAACTGATGCGAAGTGAGCAGTGAGCAACTGGGCCTGGACCCTGTTAACACTTGTTGGCAGAACTTGGTTGGTAGACAAGTCACAGTGTGCAGATTTCTGCTTGTTTTTATGTCTCGGTGGGAAAGTTAGTTTTGTTCTTTTACTGTTTCTCGTGGTTTAAGCCACTGATATGAGAGCCTAACACGATATGCAATGAAGTGTTTAGATTTTAAAGTAACGATTTCAAGATCCATTCTGAAAGTTTTATAGGCTCAGTTAGAAAAATATACAGCCGAATTCTGTGGAGCGTTCATTAAGGTTGAAAAGGGAACATGTGTCACAATTTCAAGCTTTGGCTTTAGTCAACATACCTTATGGGGGCTGTTAATACTAAACTAAAGAGCATGAGTGAATGCAGTGTGAAAATGACTTTGCTCCTTTAACATCACTTTTATTAGTTGTTGTTGAAGTTGATACATTCTGCTTCAAGAATTACTACATTGCATTTACTTTTGGGCTCTTTGTTAAAGGTACACTATGTAATATTTGACTAGCAGAGGTTGGGACCCTTTTTGACCCAAAGAGCCATAAAGGCAAAATACATTTTTGATCTGGGTGCTTTGCTAGGGCTTTTCGGTTTTAGTTTGTACTTGGCTTTTTATCATAAAGTGTCTTAACAATGAACATATATTGTTTGATTGTTGAGCTTCAATGTAAAGAAACATAAGCTATTTACAGCCACAATGGGGTCTGTTAGTGGGACACATTTACTATAGAGTGTAGTTAAAAGTGTGTCATTTAGAGACTGGACCAAACTCTCAAAGAATCAGGAAGGCCTCTGCTTCGCATTTATGACAATCGCCCCTTGAATACATCCATAAAATAGTTACATAAGTACCATTTGATCTCCGAGCCATAGGCACTCATGAAAAGGTCATATATGGCGACCAAGCCCTGCTATAGTGTGTATTGTGACCAATTTAACTCCATGTTTCTTCGTAAGGTTTTTGGGGGTACCCGTTGCGGCATTATGGTAGACAAACGTCATCTCCCTATAGGTGAGGCTCATGGTATGTTAATTAAATACAACTTCTTGACTAAGTTCTTAAAGAAATGCATGTTTATATGATAGTTCATGTGTAAGTGCTTATTATTCAAATCAATACTGTTTTTATTATTATTATTATTATTATTATCATTATCATTATTATTATCATTATTATTAATATTACCACTAGGTGGTGCTAATTACTACAAATTGTCCCTTTAAAAAAATTCAAAACACTGCTCTGGAGCTGCTGTTGGCCACAGCCTTTTCACACCAGATCCATCTTAAAGGGACATTGTGTGATATTTAGCACCCCCTATTGGTAGTAAACAAACTTAATTTGTTAAAAAAATATTGATTTAAATGATAAGCATAAAAAATGAATTATCATACAAATGTGCATTTTTTGAATACTCGTAGGTCAAGAAATTAGTATTTATTTTACATAACATGTATGTCTGCCATCTTGCTACCACGGGTACCCCCAAAAACCAAAAACTTTGATTAAAGATGGGCAAAAAAAAGAGAAAAAATGGTGCGGTTTGGTCATTTTATTGTTTCCGTAATTTTTAATCTTCCTTGTGCTTTGTAGCACTATTTTTTGGTTGCACTACATAATAAAGCGACATCTTCTGGTCAAATATTACACAATGTCCCTTTAAAACAGGAGTATTCAACCTTTTTCAAGCTGAAACCTAGTTTTTGTTACTAATTAGCGCAAAGGGCACCAGTTTCACATGCATTTCTAAAATAACGTATCATGTGTATACTATGTTGTTACTATGTTATTACCAGGTTAATTATTGGAAGAAGGATTAAATAGACTCAGTCCACCACTAAAAAAAATCGTTATACTGGAAATTCACAAGGACCCATCACCGGCGAGTTTTTTTAGAACGAGTCCGCAGGCACCTTAGCTGTACTATGGGGGCACCACATTGGAGACCCTTGCTTTAAAGAAACTTACATGTTGCAATATGTGTAGCATTTTCCATTTCCAACAACAAGTCCAGTCCCTATTACAATTTCTTTTGTGAGATTATATAGGTTTTCAACGCAGTTGTAAGAAGATTTTTTTGTGATATATTTCAATATGTTGTTTGTTAACAAAATACAAGGATTGAAAACAATGTCAGGATAAAATCTTCTTTGATGAGTCATTTTGGATTTGCTAGCCACAAATAGCTTACAAAGTCCAAGAAAACCAAAAACTAAAACAACATAATTAAAATAAAACAGTATTCTAGAAACCATCGCATGACATCACTTTCAAAACAAAAATATATTTACGACTGACCCACATTTAGACAAATGTCTTTAAGGGAGAGTTGAGTTAACTCCAGCCAAACCGCAAATCAAGTGCGGATAACTGATGTTGTTGGAAATATGAAGACAGCAGAGAGAGCAATGGTTAGCGGATGAACATAGAATCCCGGTGGTGTCAAGATGATGGAAAGGCGGCAACTTCCACATAAATGATAGGAGAAGAAAAATGGGATGGAGTGGCGCCGCAAAGGGGAAGCAAAAGCAGCTGCAGCTAAGTTCAAAATAAGCCCAAAGCTTTTTAGAGTATGAAAACAACTAAGAAATATTTTCCCTGGTGTGATCCCTGGCATACTGTCTTCCCGCTGGATCAAGGTATTTTCCACAAACGTCTCCCACTAATTTACAGCCGATATTCCCTCAGTTCCATTTTCACGAATATAGGTCACCGGAGCTGTCATTTGCTTTTTTGCTATCTAAATTAATTTCAACTGTGTGTGCCGTGGCTGGCACAAGGCTCGACGAGTATTTCACACTCCATTGACCTAAATGGAATCAGCCATAGAACATCTGTTTTGGCTCTTCTATCTACTTCCCATCATCATGAAATCACCTCGTGTGTGTGTGTGTGCTAAAGTGTGAGTTTAAGGATTTACCGGCGTCACCTGGTTAAATTGATTTAAACATCACGCACGTGAGGGGATTTAGTTTGTTGGACAGTATACCACATGAGTATCAAGTTAATACACCTTTCCTCTTCTGGAGTCTTGCTTCTTCAAAAATTCCTCCAGAATTTTTTTTTCTACCCATCACTTTCTTTTCAACACTTTGGAATTATTTTGATTTTTTTGCTGCTGCTATATTTTTATTTCTTATTTCTTACAAAGCTACATTCAACCAATACGAAAATAATTCCCAAACAAGGAAAGCAGACGACATGGACTAGATAAAATCAACTATAAAAGAGGGAGTTGAAGAGCCATGATCGTGTTGAAATGATGGATTAAAAAATAGAAAACAATTCTGAGAAAATAGAGAAATTGTTGAAAGAATTGATGAGAATAAGAAAAAGGAGCTGGAGGATGTGAGGAAAAAAATTACAGAAATCAAGAAAGACTTCATGGGACTTAAGAACAATGCGGTGAAAATGAAGAAAAAACGAGAGAAAATAGAGAGGTAATTGAGCCATATCGAGAGTATCAGAAAATCAACAACTACACAAAGAAATGGAAGAGAAGATGATGCTACATCATATGTCATGATTACTCATTGCACTCACCTGTGCCCGCTCGTTTGGCGCCAGCTGCTGCTAGTTGCCTGATTAATTCCCCTCCTATTTATACCCAGTACTCCAGTCACTCCTTGTCAGTGTGTCAGGAAACCTCTGCATACGCAAGGCAAGCACTTTGACTCTGGCTCCCGTCGGTCCCGTTTTCATCCGTTTACCACTCGTCTGTTTCTGATTCGCCGTTTGTCTCCAGCTATCGACCCGTTTTGTCCTTTTGACCACGCTCTGATCTCCCGTTTCGGCTAACGACCCGTTTTTGACCACCGACCACGCTCTGATCTCCCGTTCCGGGTATCGACCCGTTTTAAAAAACATGGAGACAGGAGCACAACAGGTGATTTCAACACAACAGTAATTGAAGACCTTGTTGATCTCCGCTTTGAAATTCCACCGGGAGGGAAAAGACCACCATTTGTTTTGCTATGGGTTTCCAATCCTTTGGAGAAGCGTGCTATTTTAAAGCAAGGTCCTAAGTTAAAGGGCCAAAAATTTGGCATCAATGAAAATTAAATGACTAGTGAAATTGCTCAGAAGACACATCAAATAAGAAAAATGAGGGACAGATAGACAGCACCTGGACATCAATTGTAATTATAATTGTAAAGTGGTTGTTAAGACAAAAGGAAGTCTCAGAGATCAGAATAAAACATGGCATGATCAAAAGAATTGAAGACCTGGACCTTTTCTTGCGTATTTTTTTTACCTTTTCCCTTCAATTTTTTTATTCAAATTTTATTTTTTTCTACTCTTTTATAATGTAGACTTTTAGATTATTCCCCTTTCTTCAGATATGATTAAACAGCGTAACACCTGACTAAGAGAACAAGAAGGGAAGGTTACAATGACACCATCCCAGGATCTGAAACCAACATGCGGGCAAGGAAAAACTCAAAAAAATGTTTTACTTTAACTTATAAAGCAAGTCTAATACTGTCACTAATTCTACTGTTTGGGGCAGAGGTGTTCACTAAATCATAATTCATTATCTCACTATCACCCTCCCCCATAAGGCAAGAAAATTGCATGTCTTTCCTTGAATCTGCAGGCACTCAGCGCAGTAAAAATGTTACATACTAAAACCAGCGATTTAAAACAATAATAACAATAAAAATAATCAGAAAATTGTGAAGTTAAATGAGAAAGAACTTTGACAGTGAGTTAACATAACCTTTTATTATTTTTATTTTTTTTTTATAGTTCCATGATAATAGGTGAGGCACAACCTCGCCTGCCTCCCATGACTGCACATCACTACACTCAACATTTAATGTTTTGATTAGAAATGGCAAGCAAAACACAAGCTTCCCATAAGATCTTTAGCATTACAGCTGGCACAGCAGTCCAAGTTTGTATTTCTCAAAGCTTTTCAAACACTAACCTGCTATTTGTCTGAAAAACCATGGGAATAAAAATACACTTTTAAAACGGTTCCTTCTGCAGTTTCTATCATGATGTCCAAATTCGGCTCCAAAAGTAAGCACAGAAGTTACCCAATGCACACGCAAATGCAAAATTTTGCTTGTATGTGAGCGTAAACTTTTACTGTAGACGACATGAAACATACTTCTTACTGGAAAGATACAGGAAGTCATATATCAGTCAATGACAGACAAAAAGTGATCAGGAAATAAATGCAGGCAGGACATTTGCCTGTAAAACAATTATCCGGCAGCTTTTGCTGTTGGCACAGTAATTATATGAAGGGCTCTTAATGAGGGTCATGTATGGGTGATTAAGGGCAGGTGTGGGGATCCTCCAGTCAATTTGTCCGTTCATGCCCTCTAAATGTCATTGTATTGAAATATTTTTCCCAAAATTCGTATAAATTACTTTGTAATTTGAAGGAAATATATGTCTATATATGCCAACATAACCAGGAGCCCAATTTTATAAAGTTGGCCATTTTTTCTCTCGGACCACTAGCACTAGGTCGTTAAAAACAATTTTGGTGTGTTGAAGCTTTGCAGTATCACAAAGACTTGTGGTTACAGCTGACGTAAGTTTATATTTTGTTCCCAGTTTTAATGTGACTCCCTTTCCCGGAGGATCATACATCACCAGGCGATAACGTCCTAGTTGGAGCTGAGTTCCATTCTCCGCTTTGAGGATGTTGCTGCTTTTCAAGCCAACTGCATGACATACTCTGCTGACTAAACTCAAAAAAGATTCAGGGGACAATTATTCCTTGTTTTTCAGATTTTAAGTCTTTATTTATTGGCTGATCCCACGTGTTGATCGGTGACTTCACTGCATTTTGAGGGCTTTACAAATATAGTTTGAAGGAATTAAAAGGTTTAACATTTGGAACCAGACTGCAGGAGTCATAATATTTTAATGGAAGACACTCATCTTAATTGTGTTGTATAACACAAACCTTCTTTGTTATTTTTAAATGACCATCTGGCATTATCATTACGTCAGTTTATGTGGCCAAAGTAAAGTAGGTCAGGAGCAAACACCTTTTTCCCGAATAGGCGAGAAAGCGAGATGTCATCAGATTATCATTACACTGGATACATTTTAATTGCGTGGAAAAAAATATTAATGCCATTGGAAATAAAGCTGTAATAAACATGAATATGCAATTGTAATCACAAAATGGCGAAATTACAACAATCATACCAGTCAGACTAGGAGGTCCTGCCGTAGAAGGAACCCATACCACAAGTGATATTTTGTAAAAATGAACAATTGTTGTTTTTCTAAATTATCTTCAGTTCACTCTCAATATTTCTTTTCTTTCACTGTGTGCAGATGTTTTTGTTTTTTTTTTGCAAAATGTAGAATGTAGCAGTGGCAACTATTCTGCTAGGTAAAATAATATTTTGCAAACTTGCCTTAATCATAGATAGTGGATGATGTAAATAATAGCTAATTTCATTAGGTTTCTTTGACATTTTGGAAAGCTAAAACTGTTTAGTCTGAAAGATTGGCATGTGAGTTTTAATGGAAAACTGAAATACTTGCCAACTCAAATCTGGGCTGCAGCTTTTAGGGGGTCAGCAGGCCTCAAGAGTCCATGAGTCCATGCACTCAACAATAATGTGTGACTTAGAGCTGAATGAAGAACTGGCGATGACTTTTGTGGTTGAGTCATTTTATTTAAACCCAATCAATGTATGAGGGAGTTACTGATAAAGCTAAGCATTGGTTAAGCCACCGGTGGACCAAATGTTTCAAGCTCGGTAAGGCTTAAGGTCCAAGTCAGTCTTTGGTTTTATTTAATTTTAAAACCACACTGCAAGAAGTTTCCTGCTTAGTGAGCCAATCTTACTTTTGTGGTGAATATCTTTGGAAGAAGCTGAAGCAAATGCGTTTGATTGAGGTTTTTATTCGGAACACAGAGCTGGAAAAGCGAATAGGGTGTTTTTCAAATCCAGGGCTTCCCCCCTCTGCAAGTGTCTGTGTTGGTGTCTGGCAGCAGCTAACGTTATCCGGCATACAAAGTTCCATTATTTCATCTGGTGGGGAGATTCAAGCCAAAGACATGTGCTCTGGAAAAGAGACTGTTTATACTCTTAACTACAAAGGATTAATGTTAAAGCCCTTACAGGCGCATTTCTCAATACCAAACCATAAAAATCCTTTCATTACTCTGTTGTCAGAAGATAAGGGAACCAAAATGGCAAATAAAATACATTTCATTTGATCAGATCGCCATTCATTCTTTTGTCACTTCTAATGCACCACGCCAGGATGTCCTATAGTGTGATTTATTGTCATACTTGTCCATGCGCCACTTATCAGTCATCAATCACTGAAATGGCCCACATTCTCTCATCTGAGCATTAAGACTTCCAATCATTAATGTCGTCAATAAATTGGGTCATTTGTGAGCCCTAGGGATTGAATCAAGTCGAGCAAAAACATGAATAAATCACAAAAGGAAAAAAAAGGACTAAATATTTGCTGTGTGTACCAGAAAATCATAAAACATTGTTTTGACCTTGTTTTTCAACCCATATAATTAAGGTCTTTATTGATTCTAAAATGTTGTACCAAGCTAAACATGAGAAATGCGGTAGGCACTGATCAGATCCTTATTTTTCGCTTCCAGAATTCATTAAAGGAACTTTGACCTAAGGGAAAATTACAGCTTCTCCATGCAATGTCAAAACAGAATTTACCCATTACACACATTTTGAAAGCATTTTTTATAGCGAGTAATGCCCTGCTCTTCCATCTGACCAGTCCGACGCCAGAACATGAAGGTCCGCATCAACGCCACAGGTGACACAATTGTAATGAAGTTCATACGGCCCAATGCTGACACCAAGCTGGAGGGCTACATCCTGGGCTACGGGAGCAGCATGTTCTCAAAGCAGTTCATTCCGCTACCAGAAAATGGGAAGCCTTATGAGACAGAGTTTGGTGAGTGTGGCCACCAACAGACAGAAAACATGTCCATTTCATCTGATAACGTCTGAAGTTTTGTGTCTTCAGATGCTGAGCCCAAATATCTTATCGCCGTCCAGCCCATTCCAACTAACGAGGTCAAAAAGCACTGCACAGGTTTGACTCCTTCAATTAAGACTAGAGACAATATTTACTGTATGTTTATAGCAACCTTTTACCCACAGGGAAAGTGGAATTGGAGAAACCTTTGCACCTGGTTATCGGGTCAGTCACACCCACTTCTGTTTTGCTCTCTTGGGGGACCATGCTGAAGACCCCATACCAAGGGAACATCATGAACGAATGCCTAGAGGATGGGTATGCTTATGCATTTTGTCCACAAGATTATGGAGGGAAAGTGCCTGGAATAACCAGATGACAAGGGTTTGATTTATAAACTTAAAGAATGTGTAATGGATATACCAAATCCTTGGCAATTAATTGAACTTTGACAAAGCAGTCAAGGCGACTTCCTGTCAACATATTTAAGCCTGATGATACTCAGACAGAGACAATGACACAAAAACTCCAGGACAAATGTTCCCAAACGTCTTTCATTTTGCTTGTTTTGTCTTTGGTCCAGACACTACACCGTGCGTTACCGGGAAAGGAACAGGAAGTGGAACTACCAAACTTGTCCAACCAGCGACACGGTCATCGACAATCTCAAGCCCAACGCTGTTTACGAGTTTGGTGTCCAGCCCAGCTCAAAGGACAAAACTGGATCGTGGAGCAAGCCTGTCATCCACAACATCAGCTCTGGGAATGTTCAAGGTAGATTTGATTCCAATTGATCACCTTCTTCGCACACACAAAGCTTTTTAATATCATAATGTAGATATATTTTGGTTTTATAATTTAGTTTTTCAAGGAAATTGTGAATAATTTTTTAAGTTTTGTGTTTTCAGAGAAAGTAATCAGGAAAATCTTCAAACGCCCTATTACCCCATTGGTAAGTCCTTTTAAAAAGCAATCAAATTGTTTAGAATTCAATGAGGTCTGACATAGTATCATGAAGTTTCAGTGAGTCAACAAAAGTTTCTTAGTTAGAAAAGAGAAAAAAAAAAATGTTGACTCTAGTGAGAATGAACATCTCGGATTATAATAAATATATTCAGAAAAGGGGTTGCTTTTGGAAGAATTAATGCACCCTGGAGAGCATACGTAAAATGTTTGTCTGCTATTCCTTGGGTTTTTCGCCTCGTTATTTTCCCTTAAAGCTGCCGAATGGAAACGGCTTGAGTACTGTATAGCCAAAGTGCAAGACGCCAAGTTCATCTGTAGTGTACTAGCCCCCTGTGCTAAAAACAACTTTACCCTCCAGTAGCTATCAGTGTTATTTCTGTGATCTTCATAAATTTATCATTGACCAGTTTTTCCATTTTGTTTTTGACCCGCTAGAAACAGCTATCACAAAGTCCTCACTTCCCCTTCACTCCTCGACATGGTAAGTCAATCTGCGGACAAAGAGAAAGGAAAATTACTTTTGTCTGTTCTGTCATGAATCTTGAGTCCAAACACTGGAAAAATTGTTTTGCAGGATGACACAATTGAATGTAAACTGATTTTTTTTTAAATTGCAGTTGCCAGACAACCATTTTCTACAGGTTCTCAGAAAAATACTTTCCATTTAATGCAAGGGATGTCAATAACTAAGGCCAATAATTCTTGTAAAATACAAGGAAGTAGTAAAACTACTACTTGCAACACAACACAATCCATTACAAGAAAAAAAATTGATACTTAGGGATTTCCTTCAGTTAGTCATTAAATTAACTACAATCAATGATCAACACAAGTTCTTTAGAAACAGCATATAGCAGTATTTTGGAGCCAATAATTAAGTAATTAACTAATCCCCATCAGTATTATTTATTTGTAAGCATTAATGGCACTGAAAGTGTTGAATGTTCTCCTTCATGAGTTGATTTGTTTACACTCATAAAACATTTTGCCAGTAACTGCGATAGTCTGATGACACTTGGCCTCATGAAAAGGTTTCCCCCCCCAAAAAAAAAATTAATAAAAGAAAAAAAAAAAATCAAGATACATATCTTGAAAATAAATAGATAATCAATTCTTAATTAAGAGGTAAGGTGTAAATGATGATTATTTGGGAACAAAAAATACAAATATTAAGCATTACAATAGCCTCTCTCTCATAATATATATATATATATATATATATATATATATATATATATATATATATATATATATATATATAAATATGTATACACATACCCTTAACCTAGAATCGATTATTTCAACAAGAACTCATTTGTGTTTAAGAGTGCCTGGTAACATTTCATAGTCTCTAAGATCTAACATTTTACCATGCCCTTAAAAAGTTACTTTGAAATAGTAACCACTGATAATGTGATCCATGGGGGATAATAGAATGTACTGAACAAATGTTTTTATTTCCTAATAATTTTTTTTCTGCAGGAGTGAGATAACATTTGTGCTGACTTTGAATCTTAACTCTCTTCCTTTATTCTTTGTTAGCTCTTCATAATAAGACTCAGGGCAGGCCAACCCTCTCCCGCCACATAATACCAAAGACAACTCTCGGTAATTCTTTTTTTGAGCGTGAACTCGGAAATTCTGTCTTGGTCAGAAAAACTACTGATGCACTTCTCCTTCCAAATAAGAACGGATGCAGTATGTTAGTCAATTTCCACCTCTTCTTTCACTAATGTGTACCATATTTGTCAGCACCCACCACAACTACTAGACAGGAACCTCCTTCTACTTCTGGACCTGCGACACCTGAAACTACCAAACAGCCAATTGGTAAATAGTGATTCAAGTTTCTTAAGAACTCAAACAATTGAGCTATTTAAATCGAGCATCAGAACAGAGATTGTTGCATGCTTAGCCTTTATTTAATTTGTGATGTCAAGTGTTTCACAATGCTAAATTAGTCCGGTTTGGTACTACAAAACTCTTTAAATGCCTTTTACAGAGTTTTATTTTTAAAACTTTCTTTTTATCAGTGATTGATTTATTTCACTGAACCGGTGGAAAACATTTCGAAAATTCAGATGAACAATTTACAGTGAAATATGTTAGGATGTAGTCCATAAACTATTTGTCTTAAAATTACATTGGGCTACTTCGCCTGTGCTGTTTTTGGACTATCTCTCGGTTTCCCTTTCAATACCCATCGTAAAAGAAATTAATCCCTACCAAAAAAAAGCTTTGATTTGATTCAAACCACAGAAATCCTGGCAAACAATACTGGATAACTTTTCGGCTGTATGAGTCATTGAAACTTTGTATTGTGTAATTTAACACTAACCAAGCATCAAAATGTGAGTGTTTCATTTGGATATAGGAGTATTTTACCGGAAATATTTTCTCTCTTTTATACACCACCTAGGAGGATTCTCCAAATCTGTCATTCCTCCTTTCAACAAAGTCCCCCTATCTTTACCTCCTAATCTCCAGCTCCCACTTGAGATTTCACCTCCTACAGCTTTATTACCTGTCCCCAAGCCAAATAGTGGACAATCCAAAAGTCACCGCCCACATCCATTAAATCTCCACCAACCGCCAAGACAATCGAAGCCCAGACCCCAACAAACAGGCTCTCATTTAAAGGCCCATCCTCATCAAAATGAACCAGGTCTAGAGCTACACACTATAACATATTATCTAATTCCAACACATTATACTGAAAAAAAGCAACTAACAACAAAAGCACTACCCGGCTCAGAAACCAGATCAACACCCAGAAAACAAACACAAGCAAACAATCACGCAAAGCCGCAACTGCCTCAAACCACAAGTCAGCCTGAACCATGGCATCATACAGTAACCCAGCTAAAGCAACCAACCCAAATAAAGCCCAAACCTTTATTCGAAGGGCATCAAGAAACAACTCGACCAATAGAGCAACATCAACCTCACAGAAACCAAATCCAAACAATGACTCCTGTCCTCATGAATCAACCATCCTTATCTTCATCTGAATGGCTAATCACACAAACACAAACTGAAACTCCTTTACACTATGCGGGAACTTTCCCAATCTTCACCCAACAAGAAAACTCTCCAGAACCTAGGTTCCCAAAGAAACATTTTAACAATCTTTCAACACCCAAGTCAAATTCTTTAATCCCGATTATGCAAACTCCATTGATAAGCACGGCCCGGCCACAAACCAAAACAAATGTTAGTCAGCCAGCCAAGTCTAAAACACAACCCTCTACAACACAAAGTAAGACCCCACCACACTCCCAGTCGCAAAATCTGCCCCAATCTGAACCCCAAACCAACGTGAATCATGCAACAAAGTCCCGAGCAGAGCCACAGCCTGGAATTGAGATTCAGCCTTGGGCCAAGACTCACTTTGCTCCTATCGAAGTTCCGCCATTGCAGGGAGTTCCCACTGGTAAACATTTTTCACGCATCATATTTTAAAACTGATCATATTGAAGTTTAAAATTACAATAAATGCCCGTTAGAATATGCATGAGTTTTTTCCCATGCAGCTCCTAGTCCACCGGAGAAGGGAAAGCCTCTGCCAATCCCAGCCCTGGCTGCAGAGGAGTCGGATAGTTACAATCTTGGTAAAAACAACAAAGTTGGCCATATTACCATTTCAGCTATTCGTCCAAACTGTATGGCACCCAGGTGCAACTTAAACCATTGGATGATATCACTGCTTCCCCATCTCCATCTCCATAATCACACCCAAATCATCACCGTGTGTGCCGTCAATCTTGGCCCAGCAGATCCTCCTAACAACCACAACTCATAAACAGTGCAATGTGCCATCCATGTCCCTCTTGTCATTTCATTACGTGGTCTCTCGTCTACATTTCTTTTCACCAACGTGTGGCTGTCATTCGACCCATATAGGTAAAGACTGTCGAGTGGATGGTCACTAACCTTCTCAAATGCCGCTCTTATTATCTAGGTACCACCAACCGGAGACCAGAGGCGTCTCACTCCCCCACTAGCTCCTCAGCTAATCCAGCAGGAAGAAACACAACATTTTTACGCATCCGGCCTCCTCCTCACTTCCCTCGCAATGGTGTCAGATCATTCTCCACCTCCTCCCACAACTCCCGGATCTCTGGGGGTAACGGAGAATTCTTGTCCTCTCTTTCTAATCTGTTTCTTCTCTGATCACTCCTTTATTTACAGCTTTGCATTTACAGAAGACAACTGACAGCTCCTGTCTTAGTTGAGAATATATGTATTAGCTTTATATTCTTCTACTAGCTTGTGCCCTTTGATCTCACACAGTAGTCTAAAAGGTTCTGGTGCTCAACCACATGTATAAGTGCTTAACAAAGCACATTTATGCAGAGGGCTGAATCAACGGCTTGAGCCTTGTTTGTCCAAAATATAATTCCTCTCTGTCTTTGCTGGGCCATGTGGGTTGTTTGGTTCAAGTGCAGGCAAGGACACGCAACGTTTTACACCTAACAACATGCCAAACCAAGCAAGATGTAGGCTGTTGGGCCAGTCTCTTTTCATCCCGTTTATCTAATCTTTTCCTGAACAAAACCAAAGACTACTTCTTTATAAGAATTCAAAATGGATTGTGAAGGAAGGTCCAAATATCAGACGGACATCAATAAGTCATACCAGCTCCTTTTTCTATCCAACTCATATCTAAAAACTGGGTAAAAGGCTTTCATTTTCATCTTTTTCCCTCTTTAACTAGACACTACCAAAGCCAGAGACACCCAACACTTCATAACCTACCTTTTTCTCCCTCAACAGTGAATCACAGGAGTAATAGTCTCTCTAAACTTGGAGCCTGGCCCAAAGAGAAGCCTGGTAAAGACTGACAAGAAAACATTTTCTTTTCAGCGTTCCACACGCACTAACCCATGAATTAATATGTCCCAATGTGTGCAAATCATAATAATCAATAATCATCATCAAACGCTTTTTGTCACAGTCCACTAATGCTTCAAACTGCTCATCAGAACGTTTGTGGCGATTTCACACATTGTATAGACCTTTTCCCAGTATCAATTCCTGGTTTGAGCTAGGGATGGGCTTGAATCCAAAACTGAAGATGAATAGCTTTGTCGATCATGTGGCAAATGATCCGTCTCTATGGTACTGTGTTATAGGGGTAAGCACATTTTGAGGTGTCCATGATCCAAATCTTGACATTTACGCTTGGAAAACCTGTTTAAGTCAGGCTGTCGCAATCCTTGCCCTAGATGGCCAGGGTTTTTGATATCATCATCACATTAGCTGGATCTGCAACCCAATAACAATCTTGACATTTCGAATCAATAGCGTTGTAAGACTGAAATTTGTAAAAGATGCAGGAGTCTGGCCCAAAGAGCTAAGGTTTTAGAATACTAGTCTAAACTGTCCAAGAGGCTATTTTCTGTTTAACTATGTCCAACAATAACAGGGTAGGGCAGTTAAAATGGGATCCAGCTTCCATGCAACCCAAATGTAGTTTGGCACTAGAAAACATACAGTATTTAAGGCAGTATCGGGACAGGTATAGGATAGTTTGCTGCCTTAATCGATCAGGACGTATATTCCAAATTTGAAGTTTTATGATTTCTTTACCTGCGACCCTACTGAGGATAAGCGGTGCAGATAATGGATGGATGGATGGATAATTCCTTTAAATTTTTGGTGATCGACAAAGCACATTTCTTCAAAGGCCCATCCTTAGTGGGATTTAAGTTGCACGTGATGATACCTTCAAAAACATGAGAAGGGATCAGCCTTGTTCATGTTTTTTTAGGGCCATCAAATTGCTTTCATTTTGCCAAGCCTGTCTTTACTAATTAAATTCACTGGATCGTAGTCGGGGAACTAAAACCATGTCTAGACCGCACGTATTAGCGATGACGCTGCTTTCACTTCGCATTTGCTTCAGTCACGGCGATCGAGTTTTGTTGATTTTAGCGAACTTTGAAGGCCTCTCAGCACTAGTGTCGCAACTATTGCTTTTACGTACAAAACCTCCATCAATTTTTAAGTTGAACGTCATTGACTTTCTATACTTTTACAAATTGAATTTTGACGTTACGCTGTTCGCGGGTTCCGACGAAAGCAATTATGTAATAGCTGCGTTCCAAAACAGCAATGACCCAACTCTAACTGTATGTTCGATTGCTAACACATGCCGTACATTATCATTGCATTTCCATCCTTTAACCAGTAATCCATGACATCATCATCCACTTTACGAATTCACATACGATTATTACAACACAAACTTGCATATTGACGCAGGTTTGCCATTAGCATACTGCCATGTGGCAGTTAATCTTGGAGTTCATCAGTAGAAATCAGCGGTTTGCCCCGCCGATTCATCCTGTGAGTTTAAACTCGAGATATTTGATTGCAGGAAAGGGAATTATCCCAAAAATAAATGCAAAGAGGCTGGTTTAGATCACTAACAACTGTAAAATGTTGGAATGATAAGGATCGACTCATTTCTGTGATAACGGAATGAAAAATGATCGAAAGAGTGCAGCGTGGAGTGCATTGTAGCCGAGCAGCTCCAATTAAGGAAAACAAGAGTCTCACTCAGCATGCGGTGTCCATTCTTAGTTTATTTATTGCGGCACATTATAAAGATAAATCCGATTTTGTTTCTGGGACGTCTCCATTGCTGGCCCTGTTTGCCTTCTCCCACTGCTTACATTTCCAACTAATTCCCTCATTGGATCAAGAATTCAACTCAATGGGAGGACTTTTGAATCTTTTACATACCTGTCTGAAATAAATATCTCTATAATGAGGTTTAATGAAAATGAGTAAAACCATTAAATTACGACCGACTTGGCTTTGCTGACATTATGAAAACAATTTTCAGAGTATTGTTTTTTTTTCTTTAATAGACTGTGGCAGAATTTGCAATCTGCCTGGCTTGTTCTCGTTTGTGCTATGATAAGGGATGGGCATTTTAATGCCACATTCACATAATCGATTAATCGTCATGCGAAAAAAAAAAGTTCAGATGGCAAGCTGGCTGATTCAACAGCACCCCGCTGATTGCGGTCGCATTGTGCATTCTGTGAACTTTTTGGGGAGGTGTTTCATTAATCGATTATCCCGCCCATCCCTTGCTTTCGTTGTTGCTTTTGTGTTTGACTTCATTTTGTTGACTGCTACATCCATCTGTAAGCGTGATCTTGTTAATCCACCATCACTTTTCTTCCAGTCGGGAATGTTTTCTCTTGCAGCGCAGAGCACCTGTGGCTTTGTATGGATTGCCCATTCTAATTCAGTAAAGAATGTTTATCATTTAATCCCCGCAGTTATGCGCCCATCTATTCCCATCAACAAGCGACCCAACCTGGTGGGGATGCCTCGTGACCATGGTAAGGGCAAAGATTATTTTGAAATTTGATCTGGCTAAATATGCTTCTTCTCAAGATACCTCCTTGTAGGGATTTCCCATACTACATTTTTTTTACTCTTCAGTATTGGTTATTCCCAATACCGGGTATCAATACCAATAATATACAAAATTACATTCCATCTGTAAAAAAGTGGCTGTGATTTTTCAATGTTATATTTATCATTCATCCATCAACCGCACCGGTTATTCTCAGTATAGTTACAGGGGTGCTGAAGCCCATCCCAGCCATCTTCAGGCAGTGGGCAGGGGACACCCTGAACTGGTTGTTAGCCATTCGCCAGGCACACAGAGACAGACAACTCACTCCAGCATTGACACCTAGGGACAATTTGGACCGGCCAATTAACCTGACATGCACGTTTTTTGGAATATGGGAGGAAACTGGAGATCCTGGAGAAAACCCAAGCAAGCACGGGGAGAACATGCAATCACTGCACAAGAAGGCTGGTATCTGGATCTGAACCCATGACCTCAGAACTCTGCTACGGACGAGCTAAACGTGCAGCCATATTATATTTAACGAATATCAATCTATTAACCCTCAAATTTGTAGTTAATTATTGCTGAATGGAATCTAGAACACGTCTGATATTAGTACTAGCCACAGCCAGAGTAAGATACTTAAGAAAAAGCCAGTATCTTCATCGATGCTGATACCTGGTATTGGTAATGGTACTCTTGCACATTCCTATTTCCTTTATTGATGGCCAATAATTTGTGTTTGGGGGTAGTATTTTTCTAATCTTCCTTAATGCACAAGACTGAAACTCATGTAAGTGGAAACCCGTCAATCTCACACTATGTGGATTAAATCCACACTACAGTTCTTATATTTAATTGTCTTAGAATAATACGTTCAGGTGTCTCATGTGTGGTGAGCCACCCACTCCAGCAGGTTGATTTACTGTATTTGCTCTTTTTGGGTATGTCGAGGTACCATGTTTTTTTTTTTCCACGACATATACTAAAATTCGCATAAATCCTGGCAAACATGATTGGGATCAGGACATACAGTACCGACAATAAATGAATTATTACATTGCTTAAAACATACCCAAACATGTAAAAAAATATGATTCCCCTAACATCAGTGGTTAAAAATCCTGCTTGTGTTTTGTTTAACGCCAATTGAAAAGGGGACTGACTTGCGACATGCCATTGCAATGTGCTCGCATGCACTATTCCCTGTTGTTGAGACTACAAAATTGGATACATTTTTCTTCATTCAATAGTCCCACTGCAATGCTTGACTGTTGTATTTCTGCCTCCTCCTTATTTCAGCTGTTAAGCTAGGACAAGTTCAAAATGACAATAACATAGAAAATGAGAGAAAAGTACAATACATACATTCAGTGCAAAAATAATACTAACTGCGTACACTTTATGCAGAATCTATTTTAACGATATTTCATTGATATAGGACAAAGATACAGGATGTAAGAAGTACAAGTTTGGGTCACAATGTAAGAACCCCCTGGTCTCAATGTGTTTTCTGACATTTTAAAACAAAACAAAGATCTGCCACACAAAGATAAGCAAAACAGATGGAAAACACGTCATAAACTGAGTACCCAATACCTCGCTGTCCTCAGATAAACCCATGGACCTCAAACAAGGCGACAAGGAGTCCATCTTGAGGCCATTCCCTCTGGTCACGTCCAAACCCAAACATGAGCGTCGACAGCAGATCGTCACCACATCCATGCCTTTCTTAAATGGTAGGAAATAATACCTTTGTCTTTTTCATGTTGTAAATTAAATACAACTCTTTAGGAGATAGGGGAGAAGTGTTCCGATTGGCATGAATGGCAACCAGTTTGATATGCATTTCTAAAATGACAAATCATCATATTATTACTACATTGTTACAATGTTATTACTTGGTTGTCATTTTTAGAAGTTGAGTTAAAATACGCTCAGTCGAACACAAAAAAAAAATCATGCCCGTTAAGTCAAATTTCCTCGAAAATCACAATGACCCATCACCGGTGAGCTGTTTTCAGAACCTGTCTCAAATATTCTTAGGGGGCATGTGACATTAATTATTATTTAGCACATACTATTTAAAAAACAAAAACAAAAAAAAAACAATATTTTTTTTAAACATAAGCAAAAATACATTAACTTTCATGTAATACTTGTAAGTCGGGAAATATATGTTTATTTTACAGAACATAAGTCTGTATTCTTCTTTGTCTTTTTTTTAGCAGTTTTCAGTTGTTTGACACAATATAGCAACATCTAGTGGCCAAAAAATACACACTGTGCCTTTAATTAACATATTTCTGGTCGATGTACCAAAAGTGTATGTGGTTTTAAGGAATAACAGATTGTGGTAAAAGATTGAAAATGCTGTTTTAAACCAAAAACAAATACTCTCAATGACAGAGAGCGTAGTTTGTTACATTGCAAAAGAAATGCAATTTTTAAATTTAATTGTAAAGCCAACAATTAAATATGTAACTAGAGTTGGACAAACAACCAAATTTGCCTTGCGAAACACAATAAAACAAAACGTTAATTCGTTTTTAAAAGTGATTCGTTATTGTCTTTTGTGTTTATTAGGTTTGTTATACACAACACCTTAAGAATTCTTAATGTCTATGTACTTGCATTATTATTTTATGTGGATGATCATTTAAAAAATTGTGCCAATATCATCAATACTTTGTAGCAAAATTAGAGTCGAGCGAAATTTGCAATAGTGACAGATCTCTAAACTTGCAATTATGAAATAGTTACATAGTTGGATCTGAAGGTTATGTGTCTTTATCATATTTACAATCTCATTGCAGTAATGAATTTAAGATAATTCTTTTTATTATGTCATAGATCCAAACTATATATGATATAAATCAATGATCAATTACTGTATATTGATCTAATTATCAATTTCAGCTCAGTTAACATTCTTCAGAATGTGTAATCATGACAGCTGTAACATTAAATATGTTTCACTTCTATAATTTTACACAACCCTAAAGTCCCTTCAAAACATAAATAGCTTAAAACTTCACACGTAAAATTATTGTTTACAATAGGTCCTTAAAAATAACCCACCAAAATCGAACCATGAAAATAAAAACTGGCCGAAAATTGTCATGTATATGACATATATATCTTGCTAACCTTACCGTATTTAAGACTTGCATTTCGAATACAGTAAGCTCCACTTTTGTCTGAACACTGAGTATGTTTTTCTCGCTCTTTTTGCAGCACATTTTACTAAAATTCCCCTGTGGGGGTCCATAAAAGATCTATTATCTCAGTTCCTCTGAGAATTTGGATATTTGTTTATATCGTCATCTTATCACAGATGTAACTTGCTGAAAAAGTTTGAAAATCAATCAGGAACATTCTTGAATTTGATTGTAAACGGTTCAAATACTTCTGGCTTTCATTAACTGGTCCGAGTTTGTACATTTACAATCCAGCCTTCCATGTGAAACAAAGCATTCATGGATCAGGATGTTGTTATTTGAGTAGGAAATTAGAGAACACGTGTGATTTTTAAAAGCTCAAGCAGGTGTTGGGCAGACTGGATGTTGACCTGAGCCAGAACATTGAAAAATGCTGACAGAGCGTCCTGCCAGGGAATGTCTGCACTCCAAATTACTTTTGTGCTTCCCTTTTACAGGCAGCCATTTGGACATCAATGAAAATTCCTCCATATTCAGAAATCAGCCTGCATCCGATGTGGACATTATGGGCAAGAAGCGCTATGTGGGTAAGACTGCAACCTTTCTATGAATCTTTCACATCAACCACATTGACTTGTTTTGATTGAACTCATTAGACAACATTAACCAACTACTGACCAATCCAAACACGTGCAAAATACAAAAAACAAACCCCCCAAAAAAACAGGCCGCTTACCTATTCCAGCTCACAGATGCATTACCCAAACCATCCAACCAACTAGCTGACAAGTCAACAACTTGCACAGTTTCTCTGGAGACGAATAGAAATCCCCCATAAACTAGTACAAACCAACGAGTCACCCAGTGAAACACGAACTGTTTATTGGTAAAAAACAAACATTTATCTAATCAAACAAATCAGCCAACTTCACAAACGTAATTCCAACTAGCAAACCACAAACACAGCCATGTCAAACCGAATACTGCTTTTTAGAGGTTTCTCTTGTGTATTAACCTATATTAACTGACCGATTTAAACTACAATGCAAACCACCGACCATTTTAAACAATTCAACATCTTGCACGATTCGATTAAAATATCATCCAACAACCAATACAAACCAACGCCTCAACAAGCAACAAACCAAATATTTGATGGTGGACACCAACTATTGACCAATACAAAGGGATCAACCAGCTATCCTGGGGGGGTATTGGACGAAACTAAGACAAGCGATTAAGCCGGGATATGTTTGTTATTTTGGCTGAATTTAGCCTAAAGTCAGTTGTATGAAAGTGGGTTAAATTTAACTCGGCTCATTATTATTGTGATTTATTCTCTACAGCTAGTGTGGGCCAGACCAGGCTAACAACAAGGCTAAGATTATCGCCAGAGATACATCAAGCATGAAAGATAAGAATAAGATTAAAAAAAAAATCTGAGGTTGAATAGGAAAATATTTACAAGGAAGTGCTTAGAATTTTCCCTGGCGGTCAAAGTGATAATTGAGTTGGCCAGGAGTTGAGCCAAGGCTTACCATGTGGCAGACGAGAATTCGATGATTCATCACTACTGTATGCAATATTTTATCACGAACATATCACGTGCCATCAAAATGTACACATTTTAATAAGTTGGCTTTGGAAGTAATAATGAAGCTCTGTATCAAATTCAAATGTTTGCACAAGTTACACATTGAGCCAGTCAATAATTGTCTGCCAGCATTTCTTCCTTTCCTTAATAACTGCTGGTGTACTTTTTTTGTAATTTTCTTTCATAGCTTCATAAAACTCCATAAGGAGCTGTTGTTCAGAGGCCGTAAAAAACAATGTGCAACACTTTTCCATTTTCTGTTAAATGATTATGAGATACATCATTGGGTCTATTTGGGGATGCTGTGAATGTATCTTCTCCCAACTGGCTTGATCTTGGGTCACCAAAACATGAAATCGGTTAAGCCAAGGTGCATTGCCAGAAATCAAGCTACGCCTATTCGATTGGCCCGGATTTCTTTGCAACACCCCTGTGGAAAACTGAACTTTAACCCTCAAATCATTAAACAATAACAACTAATCAAACAAATATGACAAAATCTCCGAACAAATCAGCCAACTAATGCAAATAGTTCAACAACCTGCATTGACAGTCAACAGGATTCATCCATCAAACAATACCAACCAACTAGTCAGCTCATAACAAATTAACTGTTTAATGTTAGAAACCAAGGTATCAACTAACACCTAAGAGTAGATCGCATAACAGTAAAGACCAAGAGGTCAACATACTGAAACAACAGAGTACTTGCAAATGACCAACTAGTTGACCAATAGAAACAAACTATAAAATGATAAATAAACGACTTCTTCACCGATTAATTAGCACATTGAAAAAAACACCTACCAGTTGAGGGGAGCAGCTAGGAGAGAAGCAACATGCTCGAATGTTTCAAAAATATTACAATGATACAAACAAATGACTAACCACAAGCAACTAATTGTGAACATAACCTTATTAGATTAAGACTCATCTTTATACCTAAAACCGATACAACACACAATTAAGAAATCCAGGAAAGGATTATGTAACCTTTCTGGATCACAAAAGAAAGAAACGTACCTCCTTTGATAAAAATAATTATTCATAGAGTGAAAAGAAACAAAAGTAGCTGAAAAATGAATTTACCAGAAGCATAAATTTGTACCAGGGAAAGCAGCTTAACAGTTGAGTCATTGAAGCACTAATGTTACAACTTTGCAGCTCCTCATGTCATCTACAAGACTGATAAGAAACCAGACGAGCCGTGTTCCATCACATCCTCTCTGACGTACTTCCCGGATGAGGAGGACGGCAGCGATCAGAACGTGACAGCAGCCCCTCGAAATTCTCCCTCCAACCTCACCGTGGTTACAGTCGAAGGCTGCCCGTCTTTTGTCATCCTTGACTGGCAGAAATCCGATAACGAAACTAGAGGTAATGTAAAACTATATTTCACACGGTACTTTAGGACGGGGGTTCTCAAACGAGTTTACGTGCAGATACTCTGAGGCTATATGTGAGATTTTGAAATACAGTATATTTAAAAAGAAGCCTACAAATTTATTTATTTATTTATATTTATTTTTTCAGAAAGGTTGCACAAAAAGCATGGGGTCAAAATTGGACTTACTATCCACTTTGGTCAATTTTTCAAACAACCCATGAACAAAAAATAAACTTGTTTTGTTCTAACCCAAAACAGGGGTCTAAAACTTACTTTGGCCCACATGGAGGAAAAACTAGTCTCAGTAAAAAAAAATATATATATGTGAAAAAGTATTGAAAAGTAGAAACATTTGATTACGAAAACTAGTGAAAAGTTTGAAATAGTACTGGAAAGTATGGAAACATTACAAAGACTAGTAAAATGTATGGAAAAGTACTGAGAAGTATGAGAAAGTATACAAAGTGGTGTAGAAGTATGAAAAGATACTGAAAAACACTTGAAAAACTAAGATGTAAATAAAACAATGTACTCAAACGTATGAGAAAGTTCTAAAAGTATTCAAACACATTGAAAAGTACTGAAAAGTATGATAAACAGCATATAAGTATGATGAAGTATTGAAAATTACAAAAACCTAAATGTGACAATGTGAAAAGTGACAATGTATGGAAAAGTTTGAAAAGTTCTTTAGGTATTGAAACGTATTGAAAAGTACTGAGTAATATAAAATGTGCTGTAAAGTATCAAAAATTACTGAAAAGTACGAAAAAACTGAAACAAAAAGGTGAAAATATATCGATTATGAAAACGGATTGAAAAGTCCGGAAAGGTACGAAAAAGAAAAGAAACATAAAAAATACTGAAAAGTACTAAAACACTGAAATGTAAAAAAAGTGAAAATGTACAAAAAATATGAAAAGGTTTTATGAGTATTGACTTACTGAAAAGTATGAGAAAGTACTAAAGTCAAATCGCATTTATTACTATTTTCCTTAAGAGTCTCAAATGGCTGCACAGATTAATCATATGAAAAAATGTGTAAAAAGGATAAATTAGTGAAAGGTACTGGAAAGCCCGGGAATTGAAGGAGTGAAGACTCTTGCGAGGACCAGTAGACTTAAAAATGCAGTTTAATTGATTTTTTTTTACATTATGCAACTTATTTTTTCTATGACTTATCTAAACTTTGTCTTGCCGTCCGGATTAAATCTCTTGGTAGGCCTGATTCGGCCCCCGGGCTGTATGTTTGACATTCTTGATTTCAAAAAGTTACAAGAATGATGGAAGTACTTTACAAAAACAAATCATGAATTTCACTTTTCTTTATCAGAGTATGAAGTAGTGTCAACCGCAAAAGGCCCCAATGGAGAGGAAGTGTCCATCTTGACAACAACAAACCAGACACACACGGCAGTGGAGAATTTAAAACCAGAAAGCAGGTGTGGAATCCCCTATCTTTTCATTTTACTTTGAAACTTGTATGAAATACGGTAAGCTGACAATGAGCATTAAGTAATCCTTGTCCCTGTTCCAAGTGTCATAAAAGGAGTCCTCAAAAATCAAGCTAATGAATTGTTCGTAACATGCACACAAGAAGTCTCCAAGAACTCCAGAAAGTGGACATGGCACTACTGAGATAGAACAGTTAGGTTGGCTACATCATGATCCCACAACAATTATAGAAGGGGGTCAAGTCACAATCAAGTCAAGTCACATTTACCTGTATAGCCCTTAATCACAAAATGTCTCTGTGCTCTACACAGGCCATAATTACAACATACCCTTATCTCAAACCTGCATGTAAAGCAAGGAAATACTCAATATCCCCAGCATTAGGAAAATTTGAAAGGGGGCCAGACAAAAGGCGATCCTCCTTTCAGGAGGACCAGGCTGCAATGGAAGTTGTGTGGGCACCAATAAACAAAGTCCATCCATTCAGAATGTTAGAGAATAAGAATATAATTTAATAAGCTAAGGGTAATTCATAAATCCATTATCTGCACCGTTTATCCTCAGTAAGGTCGCAGGGATGCTGTAGCCCCTCCCAGCTGTTTTGGGGCTGCGGGCAGGGGACACCCTCAACTCGTTACCGCAGAGACACGCTCATTGACACCTAGGGACAATTTGGACAGGCCAATTAACCTGACATGGATCTTTTTGGAAAGTGGGAGGAAACTGGAGAAACCCGTGCAAGCACGGGGAGAACATGCAGACTCTGCACAGGAAGGCTGGTAGCTGGATTCGATCCCATGACCTAAGAACCGTGCCGCGGACTGTGCGCTAACCACTGATCCCTCGTGCTGCCGTTATAACAAAAATTGATGTTGAACAAAAAAATTAAGAAATGAATCATTCCTTGTCATTATAGTACCATCCCTGCCTAAGCATGGTTTAGCAGTGTTTTATTTTGCAGCGTTGAGGGTGATTATTACCTTTGACTTGAAAAGCGCTATATAAATGCCGACCATTTACCATTTACCGTTAACCTTTAGATAGAAGCTGTTTTTCAATGTAATAGTTCCTGACTGGACTCTTCCCAAGCACCCTCATCCAGTGAAGTCTTTACTGTGCCTTTCTAAGGTCCTGTATGCGGTTCCAGGTTGTGATCGAGGTCAGATACAGCCATTGATCAAAAACAAAAATCTCCAACAGTGCGACACAAGAAGAGAACACCAATATTAAAGAAGCAGACCTGAAGAAGCCAAATATAGAGCAGCCAACAAGAATAAAGGCAAAGGAGGAATGATACAAAGATCAATGCACAGATTTAGAATAGTTCATCAACAAGAATGATTAAAAAAAAGTCTTCCATATTGTGAAAGACCTCACACAAATAAAACAGGCAAAAGTCTGCAGCATCCAGGATGAAACAGGAACTAGTCGAACAGAGGAAAAAGAGATCACGAGTAGAAGGACAGAATACTGCTTCAGACCTCACAACTCATCGGCCTAGGTGTCAAGAAACGCTTTTATTCACTGCAATTTAGTTTGTAGTGGCCTGACTGCTAACCAAAAAGGAAAATAGGGAATTGACTGTGAAGTGTCCTATAGGGCAGTGTTTTTCAACCTGTTTTGAGCCAGGGCATTTTTTTTACATTGGAAAAATTTTGCGGCACACCACTAACAAAAAAGGTTATAAAATGACACAGAGCAGTATGATCAATTACAATATATATTATAATACCCCATTTTTTTACAGCACAGACACTTGACAATGACATATTTGCAGAAAATGATTCATAAATGTTTTCTAAAATTTTAAACTTTAAAAAGTGACATTGGATCATTTCTCACGGCACACCTGACGATCTCTCACGGCACACTAGTGTGTCGCGGCACAGTGGTAGAAAATCACTGGTACAGGGACCAGCACACAACATTTTAAAAGAGTTGTAATCACTTTGTTTTGTTAGTTATCAAAGCTGTTGTTTTGCTTAAATCCCCCATTCATCCATCACTGCGATGGATTCTAGCTCAAGTTTTCCCACAGTTTTATCTCAAGTGAAGTATGTTTTAAAGCTGCGAGAGCAAATAAACAAGCACAACCTTCTGAAATCAAACAAGATGATCACATTCCAACAATCAACTTGGTTTAGAGGGAACGAGAAAACAATACATGAAATGAAAATGATCTATTTTAACTGTGTTTTTGGTTTAACCGCGCACAAAAGTAAACAAAGAGAAGCAAGAACCACAAAGGGTGCAAGGGGTGGAGGGTTTCTCATTTCGAATAGGAAGGTTTAGCTAGAAGCATCCACTGAGGTCAGTTTTTGTTTTAAGCTTCTGCACGTGGAATATCCATCAGCTGTTCGACTACAGTGAGTGAGTCATTAAAATCACGTTGGCTCTTCATCTGCCAACATTTAGGACTTGAAGGGGGAATTTCGATGGAAAAAGCGTGCCTGTAGTTGGGTTTATCCCCTGGATTGATAATTTCTGTCTTGTTTCAGCTATGAGTTCAAGGTGACGCCTAAGAACGAGTTGGGAACCGGACCGACTAGTGAGCCTGTGTCATTCAACACTGAGTCAGGCAAGTTTTACTTGATTTGTGAATAAATATGTGTACGTCTGAAAAAACTTGGTGCAATATATTAAAAAAAAATGTATTTAAAGGGAAAGTGTGTGTTTTTGTAACACTAGATGCCACTTTATTTTGTTATGAAATCAAAAAGGAGTGCTAAAAACCACAATACAAACTACGGAGACACAAAGCCATCACATTTTTTTTCCTCCTGTTAAATGTTTTTTTACCACTAGGAGGCGCTAAATAGTACACTCTGTCCCTTTTAAAATGCCAGGCTAAGAGTAGGCATTACTGTTTTTAACAACGATGATGGCAGAAACAAGTACACCATCGCATGCAGAATATTTTCCCCGGGTAACATATTCAAAAACCTATTGCTTGCAAAATATCTTTCTTGAAGAAATGCATGATCGTTTTGCTACTTTTTAAACACAATAGTCCCCAGCATAATTACATCCACCCTATCAAATTCTGTGTCGTTTCTGTTTGTTCTGATGTATTTTTTCAAAAATATGTTATTTTTCACATTTTGTATTTCTTTTCTTATTTTATAGTTTTTTTTAATTAATTATAACGATTTTTTGATGATAAGAAAAAATAAAATGAGAAAAATGATCCACTGAGAGCAAGTTTTTTAATTGAAAAGCTCGCAAGTTTGCCATTTCTTATAGTTTAGTTTTTGCGATGCACATTAGACTCAAATAAAATAATAATCACTGGATATCAAATGTATAATTTCAACAAAAAAGTAAGATTTAATTTTTTTTTAATTGAAAATGATAATTTACTCATTCAAAGTCATCCAGCTATTTGTGCAAAATAAAATAATATAAATTAAACAAATTACAAAGTGGAAAACCTGCAAAAACTATACTTACGTAGTTATGTCGTATTATCATGAGTAAAGACATCTACAGAATCATATTGAAGTAATAATATGATTTCACAGTGTCAATAAAAAGTACAACCCCCTTCTAATAATTATTTGCCTGGTCTGTCTAGCAAAGTGAGCGTAGATGTGAAAGAGTCACCATTTAACAAAAGTCAAGAACAGAATAATAATTGAAGGAGGACAGACTTTTTCTTTTTATGTCTGTTCGATCAACATCCAGGTCATGAGACTCTGGGGTTAGCAGTTCAATTAAGGTTTTTATTACAATAAAAACAGCTTTTTTCTGTTTGTGAGCACAGAAAAAGGCTGTTTGGTTTCACAAGTGCGCTTCCAAAATGGCTCACAATCATCCATATACCATAGGGGCCTAACTGAGCGGGTTATGACAAACACAAAACATCAGTCAGTAGAAAATTCCCCAAAACCCAGCTTCATACCACTCTTTGTCCTTTGTACAGTCTGAATGCTGCAGAATCATATGGTGCACTAATTAACACTAGATGATTATCTTGATTAAAATATTGATTTAACAATTAAAAAATGAATATGGTATGACTGAATAATTATACAATCGTGACTATTTATGAAGTGACACATTTCAGTATTTCAAGAAAATAAAGCAACGGACATGTATCAGTCTAGACAGGGTTACTTAGTACATGTTGAATTAAAAGAAAATATCTTTCACAAAGTGAGAAACTGAAAAATGTTTTAAGCCTGCCAATGATAACTATTATTTTTTCTTTCCATGCAGCGGACCCACGTGTGAGTGAAAACACATCAGGTAAATCCTGTCCTCTCATAATGATTTTTTAAAAATGTTTTTCTTCGGTTTTTTGTTTTTTACTCTGATGCACAACATATTTCACACTCTTTTTTCCACCCATGTTTTGACCTGAGTTCTAAAATTTACATTTTTTTTAAATTCTGTACTTTTTATTATAATCTGTATTTTATATTGTATTATTCATTTGTAAAATTGATTTTACCTTTTGAAATACATAATAATAAATGTTTTTACTATTGCTTTTTAGGTTTTTAATCAATTAATTAATTGATTAATTAATTTAAGTATAAATATTTGAAAGTATTATATAGGTATATTAAATTTTAGTATAATTTTTTTAACCAACATATTTTTGCTTGATATTTGTTTCTTTTATTAATCGTAGCAGTATTATTTCTATAGTTTAGCAGACACAAACAAGGAGATAATACATCAAAAAATGTTGAACTTACAAGAAGAACAGGAGGGGACGCAAGGCTCAGATAAGAAAATCCAACCTGTTCTAAAAGCCCTAACCCTAAACCCTTTCTTTATATTAAATCTCTTGGGTTTCAAAAGCAGATCCGCCCTAAAGGTTGTTGAAATCTAAGACAGCAACATGATAGGCCAACTGCTGCAATGATATAAACAATGCACAATAATTAAAACAATTAACATCAGTGAGGTATAATACATTAACTCACCGGCATCCTATGCATTCTCCTTTGCAGGTGTCTAATATTAAAAACAAAATGAACTTATCAATTAGTATTTACTTTTTCTGTATTTCATATGTATTTATATATTTTTTTCTCCACTGTTTAAAACAGGGAAAGATGCAATCTGGACTCAATTTCCATTTAAGACGGATGCCTACTCCGAATGCAACGGGAAACAATATGTGAAGAGGACATGGTACCGCAAGTTTGTGGGCATCCAGCTGTGCAACTCCCTGCGATATAAGATCTACCTTAGCGACTCGCTCAACGGTACCCACATTTCAATTGACTGCAAACTGTAAACCCGAGCTGCCTAACTTCTGGCCTTAATGTTTGTTTGAGTGTTACTTCTCCCTGTCTGGGTTAGTTAAAATAAGCCATTAGAGTGCCGGGTGGTACATTTTGAGAAATCCAAACCTAAATGATTACATTTCGCTGCCTGTGTCTTTAGGGAAGTTCTACAACATTGGAGATCAATCGGGTTACGGCGAGGACCACTGCCAGTTTGTGGACTCCTTCCTGGATGGGCGAACCGGGACACAGCTGATGGCTCACCAGTTACCATCCAGGCGAGGTACAGTAGTTGTGAGCAGTATGTAGATTTAGGCTCAATCCCATTACTTTCTTCTCCTCAATGTTACCACTGACTCTAGCAGAGCACATCAGCAATGAGGGTAGGAACGTCCCAACCCTGTGTCCCAAACCATTTAGTAAGGTGCAAGAGTAAGGGACAGAAGTTCTTTTTCAGCAAGACATGCCCCCTCGGCATTACTGACAAGCTGGAGGTTATTATGGGACTCAATGAACCGATTAAAGTAATCCCTCACTATTACTCAGTTTACTTTTGACGGTTTTGCCACTTCATGAAATTTTAATTGTGCACGGTGTTTGGAATTTTTAATTGTCTAAACAGTTTAAAAAGAAATTGGTTGTAAAAAAAAAATACAATAAATACTGAAACTGGCTGTTCAGGGTGTCCCCTGCCCACTGCCCAAAGATGGCTAGAGATGGGCTCCAGCACCCCCGCAACCCTAGAGAGAATAAGTGGTGCAGATAATGGTTGGATGGATAAAAATAAATAAACATTTAAACATTACTTCTATTTGTTAAACAAATGCTTGAGCCTGTAAAAAGGATTTTAAAGGCTGGGTCACAACCTGGAAGGTTTTTTGGTTTCAGTGTTATCAGTATTTCTTTGTATAATCATTTCCCCAAAATAGAATAGAATAGAATATACCTTTATTGTCATTGTTACAAAAATGGGTTGAACATATTGTGACAAAAAAATTGGACGTGGCACTCCAGGTTCACCTTTTACAGTGAGGATAGAAAAGAACAAAAAAGATAAATGAACAAAGAATATGTTTGTACTGTCCTTGTTGCAGGCTTTGTTTTCTCCAGAGGGAAGTGTATGAGGGGGTGAGGGACAGACAGAGATGGTCGGATCCAGCTAGGTGGAGGGAGGGGGGAAGCTGTAAGCATGTTTGATGTTACTTAAAAAAGGTTTCTACTTCATGAATTTCGCTTATCAATGGTACATTTTGGAATGTAACCCCCATGTAAAACAAGTGTTATGTGTTTATGTTGTGTTAGGAAATACGAATTAATATAGAAGGGCCTGTGAAACGAGAAAAAGCACAGAAGCGTAGAAGATGCTTGAAAGACGAGGAAAAAGATCAAAAGTGAAGCACAGTACTACATTAGCGACATACTTATTTATTTTGGAGGTTAAATAACAACAGTTTAATGTGTAACCAGTTCCATTGTTACTGTTATGAAATAAATCAAATCAAATGAAAATGACAAACCATAAAAGACAATTGAATCAACAATTGTTGCGTATACTATGTCACCACAGATGCAGGATTTAAGTTTCTAATTCTGAGAGAGTTCTTTCCCTTACCCTCACAAAAAAAAGGTTGACGGGGAAGAATAAGGACGGGTGTTTGAGAGCCGAAGTAATGGGATTGAGCCTTACTTTAGACCAGTGGTCCCCAATCTCTTCTGTACCACAAACGGTTTAATGAAATGAAATGAAATGATCTGCATTTCTATAGCGCTTTTCAAGTCAAGACAGTGTGCTAATGTCTGACAATATCTGTAACAAACCAATTCAAAGTCTGCATTAAACACTCGTTTATTCATTTTACAACTGCTATCCTTGCAAGGGTTTCGGGGGTGCTTAACCAATCCCAGCCGATGTTGGGCAGTGGGCAGGGGACACCCTGGATTGGTTGGCAGCCAACCGCAGGGGACACGGTACAGAGAACCATCCAGACATATACACATTTCAAGGGACCAATATACCTAAACTACCAGGGTCGTTGGGCCACTACTGAGGACTCTGGACAACTTTCTCCACTGTTGATAGTTCCTAGTCAGCGTTTGGGTCGTGGCAAAGTTGGCACCAGTCCATTCCTTGATGCAGTCGGCCCAGTTCTTTTTTTTTGGTCTTCCTCTCCTCCTGCCCCCTTGGAATGTGCCCTGAAGGAAAATCTTCCTGATGATCTTGTGACGTGACCATACCAATGCAGTTTTTGTTGGCGCACAGTTGACAACAGTTCTTCATCGGGTACAATGTGCCCTCTAATGGTGTTGCACACTGTTTCATTTGTCACATGGGTTACAAAGCTGATGCCTAGAATTCAATCAAAATTCTCCTGAACTAGTCCGGAACCCCCGGTTGGGGAACACTTCACTACACGATTACATCCACAAACAATCCAAGATGCCAATAGAACCCAGATGGTGGCCACATATACTAACATACCACTAGGCCTAAGAAGCAATTACCATCCGAGAATAAGACCAACCAGGTGGTATCTACCAAGAATAAATTATATTACAATGAATCATGCAAATTAAAAACTTAAACTCAGTTATTCCAATTATTATTTTTTTTTTGTCTCTTAGGTTACATTAGAGCTCTAAGACAAGAGCCAGTAAGTTTCGGCGAGATCGGCGGGAAGTCGCACGTGACCTACGTGGGATGGTACGAATGCGGCACGCCCATACCCGGCAAGTGGTAACGCATCCATGCCGTCCAGAAGATGGTCTGGAAGAAGAGTACCAAAAGTGCCTAACTGGATAGGCTAGTTCCCTTGTTAGCATTAATAAGGGGTGGGGAACCTAATCTCACCATTTAAGTAGTCCTCCGAGGGCCAAATTTATGAAAACTAACATGAACAAGCGTTCATTATTATATGTTATCAGCATTTGATGGTTAGATGTTCCGCAGAGAATTTGTTGTAAGAATGGCACGCCGATCCTCTGACAGGCTATTTATATGGCTCACAAGTTAAAATGTCCCACCTCATTTTGTAAATGGAGGGCAGTTTAAACGATTACAAGGAAACAAATCCCTGATGCTAAAGTGTCAAAATGGTAGCACAAATGGCCAACATGCTAATTATGCAGTCATTGTTCCGAAAATTGTTGGGAAGCTGGCTCCCAAAATGTATGATACTATTTATCAAGGAATGGTCAACAAGACTATAGCAAGCGCTTGCACATTCCAGAGAACATAGACTTGCATGGCTAAACACACATTGGTCATTTGTATACAGAAACAAGGTGGCGCTCCTCTCATGATTGTATATTTGGACAATGTAAAATATTGCACAAGCACATACGACACAAGCGAGAACGACAGTGTGCCGTTCATGGGGAATCGCTAGCAGTAGCAGATTGCACAGTAGTAAATGTTTGTTGATATATGTATATGGAGGTTGTTGGAACGATAAAAATGTTCAAATTTTATGATCACATTGTTTTGAATGCCTGAATGCTAACATCTGTTAAATGAGGCTATTATATAGAAATGCCTTTGTTGAAATAGTTTGCAAACATTGTACATAATTTTCACTACTTTTTTTGTTTTTTTACAAATACTTTGGTGTTGCGGCATGTAAACTGTTATGAGCAATAAATCTTGTTTTGATATGAACGGACACTCATTTCTGTGTGATTTAGCCAACAGGACTTAGTGATGAGAAGTATTCACATGTGTCAATGATCTAAAAATAAGGTAGCCTATTACGCTAACTTGATAAAGAAAATGCCCAAGTGTTTTACAACGCAGGGTTTCAGGATTCTTTTACTCTCCAATCTCTTGCAGAAGATCTCACCAATGAGTAGTGGTGCTGAAAGAACTATTTACAGCCATTAGAACCAGAGCTTAAGGCCAGAATCCTGTTCGCCAAAGTTTGTAATTGCTAGCTCTGCAGTAATTGCTAATGCTTAGCCTCAATTAATCAAACAGGCAACGTGATTGACACCAGTAGTCTACCCTAATTTCCCAATTTACGTTTATTTTAAAGATAACGTCTCTTAAAAGGAAATATAAATGCTAATATCTTTAATGTAATCCAGATAAATGGTTAAGACTATTCATGCCGAACTTAAATTAACACTGGTGTCTAAAAATAAGAAAAAGCAAAAGTCTTGCAATGCTAAGCAATGTAAAGCCTAGGATCCTAAAAACAAAGTACAGTGATAAGCTAAAGCTTTGAAGATAAGCTAGCTTATTTCTAAAGCTTTCGTATTTACCTTTAAGAGCAGAAAAATAAAGGAAGAGCTTCATATTGACCCTGTATGTGTCACTTTGGTTTTTGCCCTTCAATTCAAAGGAGTGCAAATAATTCAACTCTTCACACAGGTGCTTTAACGCTTGATTGAGTCCAGTGAAGTGGTGCCATGGTAGTTAGGAACCATACATTGTGGATTTATAACATTAAAAATATGTTACATGATTATATTTATTCAGTGTTGAAGTTTTTTCCAATTTAACCTCACAATTTTTGAATGTTCCTTTTCAAAATCACTACATTTTCATATATTAGTAGGGTATGTAACGAATTACTGTGCTGAGCGTCTGATGATGCAGAGTAAGACACGTAATTCGCTTGCCTTATGACAGATTTGATTATGTACATTAAGCTGGTACTCTGAGATTTTACTTTATTCACCTTTGAGTTAGATGAAACTATTAGGCTGCTAAAATTGAAATTGAGCTCTGGAGCTCAAGAGTATTCAAATTTAGCAACTCGCTCATACGTTTGCAACCATGTGAGCAAATCCATCGAAAATGAGCAATTTCAGGTCTGGCGGGTGTTGTTAGATCGCTTCTGAATGTTTTCTTGAATAAATGCTTCAGTTGACAAGCTGCAAAACAGGAAAACCAAATACATCAGAAAGACCAATACATGATCTCAAAAAATGACGGAAATCAGACAGTTCATACGGGTCTCAATCATTTATTGTGTTAGAGAAAAAAAATGTATACAGTCAATGACTAATCTCACATGAATGTATCAGTTTTTTTAATACATTAGTAAAATCTGGTGAAAGGACAGAGAAAGCACAAGAGTGTTGAAAAAGGGAAATCTTGCTTTTTTTTTTTAAACTGGGATTGAACTCGCCCAAATATGTTCCAGTCATGATTAATGCAAACACAATAGTGACAACTAAAAAGACCAAACTTTGTAATTTATGAGGGTGTCAGAGATCCATTGTAAATGTCTGGGATATAGAAGTCATTTGCAACGTGATCTAAATGAAGGTGAACGGCTTCTTTTCATCTTCCAAATGAGTGCAACAATGGTAAATACAAGAGGGGAGAACATAAAATGAAGTAAAACAAACTGTCATAATTACAACAAAAGGCCAGTAATGTGTTGGGTAGCCCACATACAACCACTATCCTTCAGACTGGGAATTTTTTTTTTCTTTTCCATATTTAGATTTTATATTCATATAGTGGGAGAACAATTTAGAGCAGCAAACCAGTCCAAACAGTTTGAGCTGTGAGGGTTGATGTACCAATCATTTATGAAAGGACCTTTTACCGATAACCGGGGCCAGGCTGAGCGTAGCCCTGCCCGTAAGGGGGCCGGTTGCGGGCATAGGGATTGGCAGCCCCGGGAGGCGGGGTAACGGTGCTTCCTGGAGGCGGGGTGTATCCCGGACGGGATTGGTACCCGGCAGGCTGGGAGGCGGGCGGCATGCTGTAGTTGGCTGGCTGTGATGCCTGCGAAGTATAGTTTTGAGGAGGGAAGGCTCCCGGTGGGTACTGCTGCTGTCCCTGAGAAGGATGCGGTTGTTGCTGTTGACCACCCTGGAAGCTGGGGGCCGGTGGACCCGGCGCCGGGGCTTGAGAAGAGGGGGGTGCGTAGTTCTGAAATTGCTGCTGCTGCTGCTGCTGTTGTTGTGGCGGCGGCTGCGGCGGTCCTGGTTGGGGTGCTCCTGGCTGGGGGCTATACCCAGCTGTGGAAAGGTACAAGAAAGAAGTGTTGATAAAATAGCTACAATGCGACAGCATTTTAACTTGTCAAATTATAGTAGTTATTGCAATCTTTTATTTTGGATTTTTTTCAGCATGGTGGTTTCACATTTTTATATTTGAGCCCAACTTTTCATTTTGGTGCATCCCTCTATACGGACAATTCTTCCCCTTACCAGGATATTGCATGCCATACTGTTGAGGTGGGCCACCCGGCTGCTGTGGCGGATATCCACCTGGCGCCTGGTACTGCTGGTAGACTTGACCTGAACCAAACACAAGGAGCAACATTGTCAGCAGACAGTCTCAAGACAAAAACGTGCCTTTCTCCTCTAACTATGGATAGTTCTTCATGCTTCAGTGTCGCCATTGTGGGTTCATTTTGTTGATTAAAGAGCAGATATTCCGCATGGGCATTAAGATAGAAAGTTGCAAGCAGGTGCTCTTGAAAACAAGCACTTACAGTACACACAAGATAATGATAGTACTTATTGTAAATAACACACATGGCCACTTTGCATAGACAAAGATGTATAAACTTAATTTTTGACATCTTGATGCACTTGAATTAGCCATTACTTAACCAGACTGCACTGTTTTTGTGTGTGCAATACTGGTTGTGGCAGCAGCCATCTCAATCTTAAGTGTAGCTCTTCAGAGAGGGCACCGGAGAGCAGCCCAAGATGGGTGGCAGCTTTTAAACACCACAAAATTGCCTGTTGGGGTTATAATTGCTTTTCCATGGAATGGAGACTCAATTGATGATCAGCTATTTTCTTAAGAGAAAGTCAATTTTTTTTAAATTAAAATAAAGACTGGGGAAAAAAACCTTGCTGCTGTACGCAATTAAATCCAATGATGCGTGATGTGTGGCAGATGCTTTCTCGGACAAACAACCTCTGGACAAAAGTAAGCTGATCCCTCTAAAAGTAATGTGGACTGTACTGATGTGGTGGCCACGTGTTGTGCAGTCTTTATTATGTGTGAAAACGTGTGTGTGAATTTGGACACCATTCATCCTTTCTATGGTCTGTCAGGGCTTTTACGCAATCGCTAGCGAGGGAGGCGTGTCTGTAACGACGACGTGGACGCAGAATTTTTTGTCCTCAAGATAGAAAAAAAATAATATATGAATAATGTGATTGGCGTCACAGAATGATTTCAACTTTTAGTTATTGAATACAAGCAGTAGGACTCCTAATACTACAATTTTGGTGAGAGACCTAGCGTATAATTTGGACTATAAGCCTGCTTTTTCCCCAAGCTTTCAACCCTGCAGCTTATGCAATGATGCGGCTAATTTATGCCTTATTCTGACGGCTGCACAGGGTGCCAGAGCGGCATTAGCTCAGGAGGTAGAGCGCTCGTCTTGGGATCAAGAGATCGCAGGTTTGATTCCTGCCTCCTCCGTGTTATATGTCGAAGTTTCCTTGGGCAAGACACTGAATTCCTAATGCCCCCAATAAGCTGGTTGGCGCCTTGCATGGCTGCACGGCCGCTATTGGAATGTGAGTGTGTGTGCGAGTGTGTGTGAATGGGAATGAAGCACATTGTAAAGCGCTTTGGGAAGTCTTCATTGACTTGAAAAGCGCTGTATAAATGCAGACCATTTACCATTTAAAGATACGAGTGGGACAGGTGGAATATATGCGTCGAGAAAGACGCAAGTTTAATGTAACTTGGCGCTTTGTGCGTGAATAAAACTAGCATGAACAGACCCTCATCATGAAAAAGGTGTCAATCTAAAGGGAAAGGCTAACAACCATACTGGGAATACATTTACAAGTCTGTTTATTTGTCACCTGAAATAATGAATACAAACTGATAACAAGAAGCAACGTCCACTGAAGCAGAAAATGTTTCAGGCGGATTTCTATTTATCGATCGGCATTATCGTGCAATTTAGAGTAAAAGTTTTAAAAGGATTCTATGGATTGTCCTTGATGTAACGAAGCCATTTTCGCGGATATTAAAAGAAGTTGAGGACGGCCAGGGTATGTACTGGTGAGTTACGTTGGCTTTATAGTTTTCGGATACAGTGTCTTGTTTTAGACTGATTGTGATGTCTCTCGGATGAGTATATTTCAAAGTCCTCATATCTTGAATCCCAAGAGTTTAAGGTTTCAAATGATGCACACGACATATTTCAGTGCCGGATGACATCTCACAGACACGCATGTTTTTAAAAACTCCGGCGCCCCGTCAGCAGGCCGTCGCTACGTTAAGGTGCTGTATACAGTAATCCCTCGGTTATCGCGGTTAATGGGGACCAAAACCACCCGCAAAAAGTGAAAATCCGCGAAGTAGCGACGCCCCTTCAAAAATGCTTAAAAAAATAAATTTAAAAAAAATACATGTTTTAAAAAATTATTTTATATTATTATTTTTTTTCAGACCTGCAAAGCTCTGAACCTGCGAACGTGGAACTGCGAAGTAGCGACGCCCCTTCAAAGATGCTTTAAAAAAATTAAACCAAATTAAATTATTATCATTTTTAAAAAAAATAATAATTATTTTATTTTATTATTATTATTTTTTAGACCCGCGAAGCTCTGAACCCGCGAACGTGGAACCGCGAAGTAGCGAGGTCCCACTGTACTATTAAAACTTTTGGTGCACCGTTTGTCTTTGTAAATATCTCATGCTTCAATCTGGGTATGTGCGGCTTATAATAATAATATAATAATAGCGGAACCATTGACACACACTGCTCACTCGATATGGAGTTTCTAGCAGTATCGTGCAGACCCTTCTATGTACCGGGAGAGTTAACTGTGGTATCTATCTATCTATCTATCTTTGTGTTTGCTGTATACTTTCCACCGCTAACAGTTTCACCGGATGCTAACGTTAGCATCGCGCTAAATCTCCTGCCCGCTGCTATCATTAAACAGCAGCTTGCACACCCCAACGGAGCTTTATCGTCGACGGCGACTTTAATCGGGCATGTTTATGGACTGTACTCCCAAATCCATTCAATTGTGGACTGAGCAATTCGGAAAAACACTGGACTATGTGTAATGTAAGATCAAACATTCGGTTGTATTCGGCAACTCTGTTTGACCCTCACACCACCCCCCCCTCATGAATTGTCCTACAAAGCGATAATACATATTCAACTAGTGGGTTAAAAATCACTGGATTCCTCCATGCTTGTGCAACAATAGAAAATTGAAACGTTTAAGTGATGAGCCACATAGTTTCTGTATTTTGAATGGTATTTTGTTTAAAGAAATACATTTTTTTGCAAGGTCTGAACTTACTCATGAACTTGAAATCCACAAATATGATTTGGCTTTGATGTTCACAAGATTATGTGATGGGACAAATTTGGCCCAGAGGTTTTGATTTTGATGCCATTGTTCTCTTTATGATCTCTTAAACATTAACAAAAGAACATCGCCGAAGGATGCCTTTGAGATAACGCAAAGTGATGGCTAACCACATAAAGTCTTTGTGTAAAGAGTGGAAAGAATGGCAGCTGTGGTTGCACTTATGAATTTAAATGACTGCTTGGTCCACCCACTCGTGTCACAAAATCACACAGCCCTCCAATTACACGGTAAGGCGTTTATTATGTTAGCAGAATTATAAACGCAAGAAACTAACCACGCTCAAGTAATAAAATTAAATGCATGAACCCATTTTTAATTTCCTGCACTTAAGACAGCAGCATGATCTAATATGGATAAAGCAATGACCATTGAATCACAGAGGAAACCTATTTTTCAGGGAAGTTCCCACAGAGAACATCTGGATCTCAAAAGGACTCTAATGAATTCTGCACCAAACTCTAGCCACAGCAGAATGACTGAATGCATTTAGAAACAAACATAAAATGAAGGAACAATTCATTTTACTCTTAGACTTTGGAAACATGGCTTAAGATCATTTTGCCTTTAAACCAGACATACGATCACAGTCAAATTGCTTTGGTCATTTTTTTCGGGGTAAAATATACCTGAAATGTCCTACAATTACTGGGTTCAGAACTATTAGCATAGCACAGGAGGTCTGGGTCCACCTAATAGACCTCAGTTCCCTTCATGTGGAATGTAACCCAAGTGCCTAATGGTACAACTATTGGAATCTTTGAACATCTATTCCAGACTGTGTACACAGAAAAATACATAAAGTGAATCTTACCATCAATGCTAGATGAAGCTCCTTGATGAACTCCAGAAAATGAAGCCTGCGCTCGGGGAGGCAATCCTGGCTGAGGGGCTGCGGAAGTGGCGGAAGCAATGCTGTCAGGGGTCGCAGAGCGCTCCTCTGAGACTGCTGCTGGCGGTGCTACAGATGGCAACAGAGCGAGACAGCTGAAAATACACAAGCTCACACAGCTGTTCGGTTGCTAATCAACGCTTAATGAATATTGTTGTTGCCGGTGTAAGACAGTCATAATCCTGAAAAGATTGCAGCTTCATTTTAAGAAATGATCAAACATTAGGAGTTTTGAGCAATACCTTGGGGCTGGTCCTCACTGAGACCAAAAGCAGAGATAACATTTTTGCTGACTTCATCCTGGTTTTTTAAGGGGTCAAAAGCAGACATACTGGCCGCACTAACTGGGGTCACATGCTTTGCAGCAGGTTCTGTGGTTGCCACCTTGCCTTCGTGTCCATCACCAGCATCTAATGGAAGAAAAAAAGTCCAAATAAAAACTGTCACAATACTAGCTCCATTAAGGAGGCGCAATAGTAAAGTTGTGTGGCAATGGACGTACACAGGACCTGGCCTTAGAAAATGCGGTATGAGCAACATCTTACTTTTATGTGCAACAGTTCGGGGAAATTTAATTCTTTTTCCCTGGCCAACATTAATAAAACCAGTGAGCGAGCAATGTGCCAATTATGCAAGAGGAAGAGGTATTAAATAAATATCTATCAGTATTATTTCTACTATAAATGTGGCCATTGCTTGTTTTAGTTTGACAATGCTCCGTCATCTGTAATAAAATATTTTGGGTCAAGTTATTGTAAAATAATGCAGCCTTCTCATTACATTCATCCAGATAGGAGTTTATCCTATAATAATTTTGAATTAGTTACCTTAATTATTAGGTATTGCACCATTTGATATAGATATGATGTTGAAAAGCATTAAGACACTATGTGTGCAATGTGTAAAAGGCAAGATATGCATTTTTTTCCATTTTCCCCATCACAATAAATTAGGCTGTGGTTTGTCACTTGTTTTTTAAATCAGTAAAAAAAAATGCGATTGAATTTCTGTACTTTTCACTTACATTACATTTTTCATATAATCCTTGCAACCACATTGCATTCGAGAACAAAAAAATGTTATTTCTCTCAGTTACTACAATTGCCAGATTGTATGCCTGTTTTCTGCAAGCAGCTTGAGTTTACATATTTCATACAGTTTATGTATTTATATGTAATATGTATCTGAGGCAAAGTGAAACTGTTTCCAACTGTCATAATGTCCTGTTTTTATTTTGTGTTAAAACCCAGAATATGCTATATGTGTTTTTTGTTGTACAGAATCTGGGTGGAAAGTGACTCAGACAGTTCAACGCAGGTCTCCAAAAACAAAATCCTCCACTTGACTTTAACATTTGAAGCAGTTCCTGTGATGTGTAGCAGCCAACAATATCACACTTTTTCCAGTCATTCCCTGCATCTTTATAAAATAATTGTACAAAACATAATTTAACAATCACATGACCTAATTCTTGAATCATGGTTGGGACGTATACCATCTATTGTGGTTTGTTTACCGCTTTCTGGTGCAGTAGTGGCCATGCCAGGTTCTTTGGGGGGCTCAAAGGTATCTAGAAGAGTGTTGACTTTATTCCTCAGCTCAATCAGTTCCCTGCGAAGGTACTTCACATGACTGGATTCCAAAGGCCTTGGCTGCCCGTTGACTGTTAGACAAAACATGAAACGTAAATTACATGATGATAAATTGTCCCCGACAGTATGTGGCCTTATGTTTTATCACTCAAAAGCAGCTTAAGGAGGGAAATTTTCACCTCAGGGTTAAAATGCACATCAATAATGTTGGACATCACGTCCTTTCCCAGACACATGCACGCAGGCACACACACACAATTAAAGTTGAGTGGATAATGCTGTACAGATATGTTCAAGGTCAAGAGGCAATGCACCCAGATGCCGGCCTACTCAGATTATTCTCCAAGTTTTGGCATGTGCGAGAGGAGCACTCATCCACGTGAAGTCGTGACATGTGGTGAAAAAAGTCATTTGCTTGGATTGGAATGAAAGGGAGGGGAAAAAAAAAGCTTTCACAACCATCCAAGTTTTTTTTCTTAAAATGAACTTCTGGCTAATGAAGGCTGTGCGAAGACAAATTGACTGGAAGCAGAGCACTACAAAGGTGCACACATTTCTTTTATGGGAAGAGTGCAATTGCTTGTTGCATTGCGTTTTTGTACCTTGAGACCAATAGTTGGGAGCGTTGGGCTGTACAGCGCCTTTTACACAGTCCATGATATCATAATACCCAGTGTTCATTTTACCTCTGAAAAGTGATGGGTCCCAGGGAATCGCATGCTCAAAAATCTATGGGTCCCAACAGAGATCTATGGGTCCCCAAAACTTAGTGTCATCGCAGTTGAAATTGTAAATCTGCGACAAATATATAAATCTATTTATTCATTCAGTTTATTGGCAATACAAATCAGTTATCACTTCAAGATTTTTCAGTTCACAACAATATTGTACATCATACAAAATATTATTGCTGAAATAATTATATTAATCTATATTTTCATTCAGTTTTAATCATCACAGTTAATTGGTAATACAAAGCAGTTATCACTTCAGATTTTTCAGTTCACAATATTGTACACAATAAGAAATAATATTGCTGAAATATTTATATATTCTTGCAGTTTTAATCATCACAGTTAATTGCTAATACAAAACAGTCATCACTTCAAATTTTTCAGTTCATATATTCTTTGTGGTTTGCTGTCCCGCCATAGTTGTAATGCCTTCTCAAGGTCCAATCCATTATCATCCTCCTCATAGCGCAACCAGAAATATAAATGAGTCCATTTTGGCAGACAAGAGTATTCTTTTGTTTGTTTTCTTTCGTCGAATCATTCGCTTCAAAACACGTTTTCCTTGCCTTCGCGATCTTCTGAAGAATTTCTCTGCCGTTTTTTCATGCCGGAATTATTGCCGTTGTTAACACTTTCTGTGTTAGGTTTCGACCTATTACCGACACTGAAGAAATTACCAATTTTTTGTTGATTTGCACCTAATACCAACTGCTTTTTTTCGGAAGCATACTCCTCTTTCACTCGACAACCGCCACAACAATGACGTCATTTCGAAGCAACGAGATCTCGTTTGCCGAGATCGGTGCGAGACCAAAACAACAATGGCGAATCTGCCTGACGAAAAGTTTGGAGTGCGGTAAATCTTTGTTAATATTAAAAAAAAAAAAAAAAGTAATCGGGTAATAATGACAATTTGGTGTCAAAAACGTTGATTTGACCCAATGCGTCCCCAGCAAAAATGATGCGTCTAGGACGCAGGCAAACGAGAACACTGAATACCACAAGCAATTTTTAATGTACCATTTAGCTCAGAGCTGCAGAATGACTTATTTGTACTGTATATTGAATAGGGCTTTAAAATATAGTCTTAGGGGTAAAACCCTGCAATAATAAAAGGACACAGTAAAATGACTTGAAAAGTAACGATTTTAGCTTCTCCATATAGAGACCACATAAAGAACTGTTAGGATTACACAAATTAAAGGCAGTGTTGTACAAGTGTAAATTCTAGCATTCTTTAAATTCAGCGTGGAGGAGAAGGAAACTTGAATAAGTGGTAAAGTACGCAGCATGTGGTTACAAATACATAAAAGTGTGTGTGTGTGTGCGTGCATATGTTGGGGGAATCAAATACACAACTCCAAAAAAATAAAATTATTTTTGAGACTCTGATTAAGAACTATAAAAATAAATGTAACCAGATTATCAAAAGTAATACAGCCCAAGTTGTTCTGACTCCTAATCTTATCACAATAAGTGTACAAGTGTAATTTCAAGTGTATATTTTGTTCTGGAAACGGTTATAAAAAATATAAATACAAGTCTAAATCTTACAAGCGTCAGGGTGTTCAAATTCCTAAGCATTGTATAATTGTGGCCTTACTCTGCTATTTATGATGTAGACACAACTTTATCTCATTTTCAGAGAGGTCCTGGTCAAGAACTTTTGAGTTTGATCCAATTTTGACCATATTAAGGTATTGTAACATTTTGAACCACCAGTTTTACCTAATGCCATATCAAAATGTAAAAAGGAATTTGTGGGGCCTTGCATAGTAAAGGATTATATATGAGTGACGTATCGTTTACCATTATTGCTTCCCAATTGTCCAAAACCAGACTTCGACTGCCCTCATGTGGCTACTTACAGTACAAGCATTTTAACAACTTGAATGGTAAATGGTCTGCATTTATATAGCGCTTTTTAAGTCAATGAAGACCTCCCAAAGCGCTTTACAATGTGCTTCACACTTACCTAATCATACATACTCACACATTGATAGCAGCATCAACAATGGCAGGCACCCACCTGCTTATCAGGGGCATTAAGGATTCCGTGTCTTGCCCAAGGACACTTCCAACAATTAATGAACTTACCAAATAAAGTTAACTTGAGTATTCTACTGCACTGGATGGCAAAGGAAAGGTCCGAGCTGTCGAAGATGGTGATGAGGTCATCATCTGATTAAAATAAAGGTAAATGTGTAAAATGGAGAGCAAGTATAGAGCAAAATAAAATTATGCGTCATCAGCCCACTATACAAACAAAAACTTACTTTGTAGTTTGTAATGGGGATGAATAATGATTAAAAAAAATACATGCATCCGTTCAAAAACAAATATTTACACTTAGATCTACAGCTCTGGGCATTTTTTGCAGTCATTTCGCTGGCCACTGTTCTTTGGTACGTTATGGGTTAAAATCAATCCAAATAAGTTTTTTGTAAATCACTTTTCAGGAAATAAATTGCCACTCAAAGTACTGTATAAAACATTCAATGGACAATAAGACAATAAAATACCCACCTTTATACCCACTTAACAACTTGAAACACTGAACCCACAGACACACAAAATGGTTAAAATACAATAAAACCAAAAATAAATAGCAATAAAAATAATATATGATTATGGGAAGGCTATGACTATGTGAGGAAAAGGACCTGAGAGAGGCTTATCCACACATATTGGAAATTGCAGTTTAATGCTGCCATTCCTAAGTTTGCAGTTTAGATGCGCCAGCGAGACGTTTCAATTGCATAGATGGACTTAAACATCTACATTTAGGAGGAAAAACATTCCTGGCATGACAGAGTTGGTAACACACCTTCGTCTTTGTATTTGATGGTGACCTCATCGTTGCTCTGCAGTTTTCCCCTGAAGACACGCTGCATCATGAGCACCAACTCATCGTAAGTTATGTCTTCATTGTGAATAGGAATGCGTCGAATATCATCGCCTAGCTGGGCTTTGATGATCAGCTTCCCGCTCAGGTCGAGCTGGCCGTTCATGGTGTCGTCCTAACCGCTTCTCCAACCTCTCTGAGGGGGATGAACGAAGTCAGATCAAAAGTTTTGGAGAAATAAGTAATCCCTCCCTGTATCCGCGTTTCCTTTTCGCGATTATGCTACTACGCAGATTGTAAATATCACACGTCCTTTTTGAAGTGCAACCCCTGGGAAAAACGAGGGATTACGGTATTCTGAATTTTGTCAAACGAACTTATTACGTCATCCTAATAGAAACAATCTTCAATGGCCGTTTGTAGAGAAAACCAAAAAAGCAATAGGAAAAACAAGATTCGACATTCAAATTGAAATCCCTTAAACTTGACCCTTTCTAATGAAAATTATGTGTTATCACAGATATAGGCTAGAGGCAATGTGCCAAAGTTAGGACAAACAGCACAAATTCATATTTAGTGAGTAAACAGCAGTAAACAACAGTAAACAGTTAGGGCTTGATCAACTGGTTCCCTTGTTTGTCGACGCAATTAATATCAAAAATCAATAAAAACCAGTTAAATTATGACAGAATGAAGACACACTTCTTATGGCCAAAGTGAAAAAGTACAGATGTATACATTTCTAAAAAATAGCAAAATAAAGTCCAAACACTGTTGTCGTCTGAGGCCAGTGTCTAAGCACTACTTTGTTTATATTTGACCTATATTGAGTCTTTTCTCCTGATTCTTGATTACATGTTTCCGCCATGGAGTTCCCGGTTTAATCGTGTTGCATACAATGTTGATATTATTGACAAGACATTTTAATTCAATTCATCGTAAACATTTGCTCCCAAGTGGGTTATCCGTTTTATGTGTGTATAAAACTGTAGGAGTCAAGCATTTTCCCTCACATTTACCTCAAAGATCGGTTCAGCATGCTAGATTAAATGTTAAATAGATATGATATGGTCAAGTCCATTTTTTTAGGTCATGCATGTTGTATTGCAAATACAACCTCGGGCAGTAAAGCGTGTGAACCAAGAATGGGCCCAAGGTGAAACTGCATGCAAAGAAGTGATGTGACTTCCAATGCAGAATGTGACTCGCGATGGAGGTTTTTTATGTAAAAGGCATAAAAAACAAAAACAAAACAAAAACTATTTTGGGGTCGAAAGAAAGATTTGTCAAAAGGCAAATTCCTTGCAACTACTTATATGACAGCAACAGTTGTCAGGTAAAAAAAGACGGCTTTTCCTTTTTACACATGGTCACGGATCCCTTAAGTGGCTGGGTCATCAGGGTACCACAAGCTTTCTCCATTGTTGACAATTTCTGGCCTGTGTGTGGGTTGGGGAAAAGTTCCCCACCCCACACACAGTTCCCCCCTTTGGTGTTTTCAGCACAGTTCTTTTTCTCTGTGCCTCTCCTACTGTCCCATTTGACCATGGCTTTTTAAATGATCTTTGCTCGTCCTGGTGATCTTGAGACACAATACTAATCCAGTTTTCATGTGTGCACATTAGTTCGTCGTAACATCCAATGTGCTATTTGATGGTGTTACGCACAGTTTCATTTGAAACATGGTCTTTGTAGATGATGCCTTGAAATTTCAAGAAGCCTCACATCTCCATAGTCTGGATTTTCCTTTCCATCTCTTCTGTGAGAGTCCATGACTCACAAGCGTTGAGGAAGCTGGATGTGAACCTGTGCTTTTTATTTCAATGCACTGTTTTTGCCTCTCCAGATGTTATTTATTCTGGCAAGTGCAGCTGTGGTTTGAGCAATTCCGGCCATGATTTCTGGTCCTGGCCTCTCTTTTGGTAAGACCACTCCAAGATACCGTACTTAAATTTGGTAACCTGTTAAAACTCTCGGTGGTCAACTGCGTTTGCGATGGTACTTTTGGGGTATTTGATCATTGCTTTGGTTTTTCTATGGAGGTTTCAAATCAAATACAAACATTGTAAAAATAAAAAATAAAAATGACAAAAAAATGGAGATGCACATTTTTCACATGACACCGACAATATTAATTTATTAGTCTGCTGACCACTCACTCCTACGCTTTCCAGCTCGGTTGCCTTGATGGTAGGGCACCCGCTCAGAGACTGGGAGGCTGCTGGTTCGAGCCTCGGTCGGGTCACATCTGAGACTTAAAAACATTGATACCCATTGCCTCCCTGCTTGGCGCTCGGCATTAGGGGTTGGAATTGGGGGGTTTGGTCACCTAATGACTACCAACCAGACGTTGCACATCAAATTGGTTTCAAATGGACCCATGAAAATCTCACTAAGAATGTGGATACCAATAAACGGAAACTTCTATTGACATTTTTATTACCCATCTCAAAAATATTTCCTGCCCATGCAATCCCTGATCACCAGATTTAGAAAGTTTTCCAGGCGTGTGTTTTACAGGTTTTCTTGAGCACATAACAAATTAAAAAAAATGTAGTGCTGTGGAAGGTCAAGCTTCCGCTCCAGTTAAAGCTTTACATTTTAACATTACTAATTGTGAGACAAGATACCCAATTTCACCACCGAAAAAATGGCATATTCAAATTCACAAGTCTAATCACCAAACCAGGAAATGAACATTATCAAGTTTGCGCTACCGACAAGTCTAAGGGTCAAGCTTCATCATGTGAGCTGGCGCGACCTGCTAGTGCTAATTGCAGAACTTTGATCCCAAACTGATAAAAAAGAATTAACTAAATTTAAAGTAATCGATCAATCTAGGTTGCAAGGTTTCACAATTGTGTCGAAAACTGGATGACGAACAACCCATATAGCAAAAATGGCGTTTAGTCCATGACAGATGTATAATTGGCTGGATGCTACGGATTGGTCTGTGGCTAGCATTAGCACCAGGCAACTGTGGTCTCTCCAAAATATCATTGTAAAAGTAGCAATTTTGTAATACGCGATTAGCCACTCGAAGTTTGGAACAAACAGAGTAACCCTAAACTCATTGGCCTATAGTCATATGCTAAAACAAGTTATGCAAATAACCTGTGATTGTTGAAGTTTTTTAGGCCATTGATGCAGAAATGCCGATGGCATACAAGACGAACTGTTATGAGTTAGCATTAGTGAAGACATTTCACGAGGAACATTAGAAAACAGAGAGGCTTACTCATTAGGTGACAGTGACGAATTATTTTAACACGCTCCACCAAGGTTAGGACATTCATGTGCATTAAAACACGTCATTGGGTACAAATGACTGTTGCGAATGCGAAAGTCGAGAAGCGTTTGAGTCTTGGGAATACATTCGTTGACTTTAAAGGACTTGGAAGCCAACACCTTATTCAGCGAGCTAACAGGTTAGCTCACCGAAATACGAACGTTATCGTTAGCTAGTTAGCATACAAGGCACATTCAAACGATGAACTACAAGAACACAACATTTGGTCCGACAGGGACGACCCACAGACACATAAAAAACCAAGACTGTGTTTCACCTGATTTCGAAGACGTGACCAAGCTGTATTTCACAGGCTGCAGGGAAACCGTGAAAAGTAAAAGTGCGTTGTTAGCCTAGCAAGAGCCGGGTGGCAGCAGCATCAGGAAGTGCTCCTCAGCTGTCAACCTGTACGTGGCAGTCACTTCGCGCATGCGCAAAGCTTCGCACGTAGGGTTGTTTAAAAGTGTGTTTTTTAAACGTTTTCGGGCCAAAGCACACTTTTTAATTCAGAGAATCTCATGGCACATCGCCCGTTAAACATTTTTGAAAATTAATTCTCGTCACCAGTTTAAGTTGTTATTTTTAAACTTTAAATTATGTGGCCAAAATTGACAGTACAGTGATCCCTCGTTTTTTGCGGGGACGCATTCCAAAAATGTCCCGCGATTGTCAAACGTGCAAAGTAAATATTTCATACCTGTCAACCTGTACGTTTTTGCCGTACAAAGTACGTTTGTTATGCATTTTAAGACGTATACGACGTACAAGAAAATCTGTGCGGAAAAAACGCAAATTTGTCAATTATGGGTACCATCCGGTAAACAACGACTATCACGAAACGGCAAATCAATCAAGTCAAACGAGTTTGCCGCGGAAGCCTCTATCTCTGTATCGTTTTCTGTTGCAAACGAAGCGAGCGGTTTGATGCTACTGTGCGCATGCGTCTGCCGCCTGAGGATTTCCCATCATGCATCATTCCGGAAAAAAATATGGTGTAAGATTATTTTGTATTTTGTACGGGAAAATACGACAGTTTGTACATGCATGGATCCGTGGAGGTTGACGGGTATGGTATTTATTTATTTATTACATATCAGTAACATTTAATGTATATGACTGTTACAAAATAACAACGATAAATCTACAAATAAAACACAGAACAGAGAATTTCAGTTTAATGGATGAATGAGGGCAGGACGGCGGCACAGTTCTGAGGTCGTGAGATCGAACCTCCTGTGTGGAGTTTTCATGTTCTCCCCGTGCTTGCATGGGTTTCTTCCGGGCACTCCGGTTTCCTCCCACATTCCAAATACATGCATGTTAGGCTAATTGGCCCGTCCAAATTGTCCCTAGGTGTGAATGGGCGAGCGAATAGTCTGTTCCTGTGTGCCCTGCGACTGGCTGGCATCCAGTTCAGGGTGTCCCCTGCCCACCGCCCGAGGATGGCTGGGATGGGCTCCAGCACCCCTGCGACCCTACTGAAGATGAGCGGTGCAAATAATGGATAGATGGGTGAATGGATGAATGAATCAATGAATTGATTAAGTACAGTGGCTTGCGAAACTATTTGCCCCCTGGAATAAACTTTATTGGATATTTTAAACTTTAAAAAAAAAAAAAAAAAAAAAAAAAAAGTGGGTGTGCAAAATGATTCAGCCCCTGTGAGTTAATACTTTGTAGCGCCACATTTTGCTGCGATTACAGCTGCAAGTCGCTCGGGGTATGTCTCTATCAGTTTTATACATCGAGAAACTGATATTTTTGCCCATTCCTCCTTAAAAATCAGCTCGAGCTCAGTGAGGTTGGATGAAAAGCGTTTGTGAACAGCAGTTTTCAGTTCTTTCCACAGATTCTCAATTGGATTGAGGTCCGGACTTTGACTTGGCCATTCTAACACCTTGATGTGTTTTTTGGGGAACCATTCCATTGTAGCTTTTGCTTTATGTTTTGGATCATTGTCTTGTTGGAAGACAACCCTCTGTCCCAGTCTCAGGTCTTTTGCGGACTCCATCAGGTTTTCTTCCAGAATGGTCCTATATTTGGCTCCATCCATCTTTCCATCAATATTAATCATCTTCCCTGTCCATGTTGTAGAAAAGTAGTCTCAAACCATGACGCTGCCACCACCATGTTTGACTTTGAGGATGGTGTGTTGAAGGTGATGATATGTGCTGCTTTTACGCCAAATATAACGTCTTGCATTGTTGCCAAAAAGTTTGATTTTGGTCTCATCTGACCAAAGCACCTGCCTTCTTCCACATGTATGGTGTGTCTCCCAGGTGGCTTGTGGCAAACTTTAAACGACACTTTTTATGGATATCTGTAAGAAATGGCTTCCTTATAAACACGCAGTGCATACATACATTGAAAAAAACAAAAATTATACTCAAAATTATCAAAAAATATTTGTCTAATTTTTTTCTGTTTTGTGAAATAAGAAAATAATAGTCAAAATCAGCAAATAAAAACAATGATATCAAACAATCTACGTTATTTATTATAGTTCTCCGTACTACTTCATGAGCAGAAAATTAGTTTGTAAAATTAAACGAATAATAGTAATCTACTGGCACCTGTTGGTATGGATGTATGTTACAGTTTGCCTGAATGCTGGAGGAAAGCAAAGATAAAGAACAGAACAGACGTTTCTCACACTTGCTCTGGAATTTTGCCTTCTTCAATTCCTTGATTATTGTTTTTAGAGGGTAAAGAGCAGAATGATGGGGGGAAAACCCCTAAGAAACTGTAAAACATGTCCATCCATTCATTATCCGCACTGCTAAAGATCTTGAATCCGATACTTTGTCATTACATGAGTAAAAAAGATAAGATAAACTTATCCAATTTCAAAATATAGAAAGAAAAGTTGTATTTATAAATATGAACTTCAATTCAAAGTAATTGAAATAAAGTAATATAATATCCCTCTTTTTAAGTTTAAAATTTGATTGAATATATATTCATCCATTATCTGCACCGCTTATCCTCAGTCGGGTCGCAGGGGTGCTGGAGCCCATCCCAGCTATATTCAGGCCGTGGGCAGGGGACACCCTGAACTGGTTGCCAGCCAGTCGCAGAGTACACCGAAAAATAAACATTTTTTATTTTTATTTATATTTGTAAGTGGAGCATAAAAATTCTGAATGTAAGAAGAGGCTTGCATGCAATTAAGTCCAAATGCCAATCCAAACCCCCAAAAGGTTGAGTTTATTCGAGCGCATCTAAGAATTGCGTTTACTTGCACGCAAATCATGTTACCCTGCTGCTATCTCCTGGTTTAATGTCATGATTGCATCCCTAAATTTCCAAATTCCTTACTGTGAAACTGACTAAATGAGTATAAAAGGTACTTTTGTAGAAATGTTTTTTTACCAAACAAAAAAAATATTTGCAGCTATTTGGCTAAAAGAGATAAGGGACAATGAACCTTTATGGCAAAGTAAAAAGGTGCACTCAAAAAAAAAGGTCATTGAGTCATGGTCTGTGATGAGAAATGAATGAAATACAGTGGTAATCTGAGCAAAACAGTAACCAGGAAATGTACTAATAATAGTTTTAATGTTATGGCGTGGTGGTATTAAAACAAGGGGTTCAAATTATAAATTAAGAAATTGATAATTTAACAATCCGTGCTTTGTATTATATATTAGAAGTTACAAAGAATTAGAATATATGGACATAAAATACAAAAAAAATGACAAAGAATCTTGTTTGAATAAACTATCCATTATAAAGTAGTGGAGAGTAGTAGTCATAAGAAAAGCCAAGAATTAAAGTCATCAGATTTCAAGAATGGGTAAAGAGTGGTATTAATGCAGGGAAAATAAAGCTATTTTACCTCATGAGAAATATTGTAACAAAATGAAAACATTTCTTATACCTGTAAAATTATGCATAAATAAGTAAAATATTTGATTAGCAATCATTTCTTCTTCTTCTCTTGCGTGGCGTTGAACCACGAGTCCAACAGCTTCTTCATATAGTATAACTGCCAAGCATGCACTTGTACAGCCACCACCATAAGCAGATACATGACGGTCACCGCCGAGAAGCCAAAGATGAATCGGTAGGCTTTACCGTGGCGGAATAGCTGCTGCGCCAAAGGGAACATCTCCATGCCGCCGTAGATGAGCGGCGCAACTGAGAACAGGCCGGCGCTGATCATGGACAAGACCAGGTAGCTGACGTTGTTTTTGGGCAGGGAGAGACTGCTGCACAGCAGGGGCACCAAGCTGAGCAGGTAGGGGTACTCCCACTGGTAGGGCATGGCCACTGTGTCTTGCGATAGCAGCTTCAAGTGACTAACGGCCACGTGGGCTGCCACCAGCAACAGGACCAGAAAGTGGATCACGTTCAAACGACGCACCTCCGTCTTCAAGGAAGCGCTGCAACATGTACAACGGTGTATGAAGTTTATAGTTTATCAGTTGATCAAAATAACGGAGGAAAGTCATCAATTGATATTGAATTGCAAGAACAGGAGAAGAACTAAAGCCCTCCCTTGAGCCCTTTATTTTTATTAATACTCCTCGGTAACGAATTGCAGAGCCGCTTTAAAGTGTGTGGAAATCACACAACAGCAACATAATTGGCGGATGGTGACAATAATGTAAACAGTGTATAATAGTCAAAACAACGGACGGAAGTGAGGCGTAATAGTCAAAGTTACAAACTGGAATCCTATGCAATCCCCTTTGCAGGTGTCCAATATTAAAAACAAAAAAAATCTATAAGTATGTTAACACCATTCAAAGCAGGGGTCACTTAACTTTACCCGTCTCTGATGATTTGTTTGTAACAGAAAAAGTGAGATGATTGCAGTAGTGCCTAAAAGTTAAAATATATATATATCATTTTCCAGAAATCCCCACTCAAAAAACCCTTCAGGTTTCTTAACAGAACAAAAGTCAGAAAATAAATAATAACACTTTATAACATAATAAAAATTGATGAAATGTATCAGGAGTGGGTCATCAGGGCCTGCAAGGCCTTCTTTGCTGGCCTAAAAATATCTGAATTGTGTGATGTTAAATAGATTCTGTCCATCCCATCCCAGCCATCTGCCTGGAGGCAGTGGGCAGGGGACACCCTGAACTGGTTGCCAGCCAGTCGCAGAGCACACAGGGACAGACAATTCGCTCGCTCATTCATACCTAGGGACAATTTGGACCGGCCAATTAACCTGACATGCATGTTTTTTGGAATGTGGGAGGAAACCAGAGTGCCCGGGGAGAAAATACAAACTCTGCACAGGAAGGTTGGTAGCTGGATTTGAACCCATGACCTCAGAACTGTGCCGCACACGCGCAAACCACCGCTCCGCCGTGCTGCATAATCTGTGCTTCCAGGTGGTGTGCTTTTGTTTTTACGCATTTAACCAATATGCCATTAATTGTTGCCAGGCTCAAAAATCTACTAGGAGACTTTCAAAGAACATTCTAAAAGAGTTGTAGCACAACATCAGTGTTCAATAAAGCTGTTGGTTTAGACAATCAGATTCAAAATTGGATAGTCATCGCCTGCTAGTTGGCCTAGAGAAATGTCACCAGTTTTACAAACTTTGATTGGCCTGGTAATTGAACTATCACAACGAAAACATGAAGAAAAACAATCCCCGTAATTACAGCTCCTGTCAAACTGACTTTTTCAGCCATAAATCAAACAAAAACTTATACGAGAAATCTGAAAAGACAGGCTGAACTTTCAGCATTAGCTTCAAGAACAGTATTTCTTGATAGAACTGAAACACAAGGAAAATCTGTACGGGTAATGAAATATTTCAGAGGAAAGAAAAGAAGATGGATTTTGTGCTGAATAAAAAGGAATTTTGGTGAGTAAAATTTGGCTACATTCCTAAATAAAAGTGCATGATGTTATTATTGATGCTTTTTATATCTATCACATCTGTAACTGCAGTAAATGTTTAATAGCCATAAAATAGTAAATTAGATTGTAATTAAATTGATTCAGACATGAAGGGCTGAGTATGAAATGCACGGCCCACCACTGAATTTAATAATAATAAAATAACTTCTCACAAAAAAGTATATGGAAAATAAACTTTTTGTTGTTCCGTGCAGTCTTAACAGATTCAAGATCAGCTTAGTTGTCAGAGTACTGGACCACAAACATCACATTATCTTTGGTCACAGTATCAGAGACGAATTACATTTTCTTGTGCGTTTTTACATGTGATAATGAAAATAATTTATATTTTATTTTTTTATCATATTGTAAGTGACAAATTTATCGTCATTGTAACATGTGAAATACACAACGAAATTAACATTTGTCTCTGGTAATGTGAATAAACATTGTGCTATAATGAGATAAAACCTGATGTCTTGTCAAAGTTCATCAATATCATGTTAGTGGAAAAAGTTCAGCATTCTCACTGCGGCCACCCATGTTTAAATCCCATCACAGTCAAAAAGGCGTACCCAGACTTTGAGTACTCTACAATGTAAATAAACAAATAAAAGATATGCGTTCTATAAACAAATAAATATAATATATAAGAAAAAATAAGAATGCCGGACCAAATGTGTGGGCAGGCCGTAATTTGCACTTTTGCACCTTTTAGGGAATGTTCATTGTCTTACTTGTTGACTCTTACTTTATTTCTATCACTTTGCTTACAACGAGTAAACTCACCGTTGTAAATATGACTAATTAATAACATTTATTTTCTGTCCTAAACAAATATTAAATTAACAAGTGATACGATGATGGACGCGTATTTTTGGCGAGTATACGGTATGAATGAATCCACGAGTGGAAAAAAGATGACTTACCTCATTTGGTAGTGTGAAGTCGCTTTCTCTTTGAATTTAAATTGACTTCCATTGGGGGTCGCAGCTTTGTGGGCAACACGTGAAGTCATCGTGGGAAAAGATACCTACTGAGAAAAAGAACCGAGATGTCGCATTCAAATTTGCTTCGGCTCTGGAACCGTTTTCATGCGCACCTCGCTAGCTGCTAGCGTAAACCTATCATTAGCTTTGTACTTCAACGAAACATTATTTACACACACATCGCACACACAAATGAGCATGTTGTGATATTTGATTTGCAAAATATTAAAGTTAACTCACCTTTACAGTCGCGTCTATCGGGGGCGCAGCTCTTCCTGGAGTTAGTAAATGAAAAAAAACCCTAAACAAAAGATGTCAGGAATCAATGGGCTTGCTTCAACTGTGCGCATGCGCGTTGCCTCTGGAAGCAGCATCAGCATCTTTTCCCTGATGGGCGCGGCCTACCTTTATGTTAATAATAATAATAATAATAATAATAATAATAAAAATGCACACATATATATATATATATATATATATATATATATATATATATATATATATATATATATATATCCCCCTCGGATGGGTCTGGCCTTGATGCGGCGAGGGGGCTTGCGTGTTCCAGTGACCCTGGAGAGCGATACCGTCGGGAGCTTGCTCCTGGTAGGGTCACCCATGGCGGGCCGGTCTCCGGGGTAGGTTCCAGACAAACAAAGACCCCAGCGTGTCGGTACGCTGTGAGGTGGCAGCCCCACCAACCGACTATCCTGCGGAGGGCTAACAACTCACCCAGGAGAAACACACTTTGTTACGAAACTGACCAGAGAAAGAAGCCGGACTGACCAACACGGTAACGGACCCCAGCCTGCCCCCGACCAACGAGTACGGATCGATCTTCGTCATAAGACCCGTGTCGCCACCTGGAATGTCCAGACACTCCTTCGCCCCGGAGCTGCCACCCTGCTGTCCCGAGAGCTCTGTCGCTATAACATCACCATGGCAGGGCTCTGTGAAGTACGATGGCAAGGCAATGGTGAAACAACAGCTGGCAACCATTGCTACATCTGGAGTGGCCCCGAGAGTCGGACCGGCCTTTACGGTGTGGCTCTTGCCATTCCAAAAGCCCTCCGGAGGTCCCTCATCAGCTGGACACCAATAAGTGACAGACTACTGTCTGCTCGATTCCTCCACCATCACGGCAAGATGACAGTGATCGTCGCCTACGCCCCCACCGATGTCGCTGATGAGGATGCGAAGGACGCGTTCTTTGACCAACTCCACCAGGCTGTCAACCAAGCCCCACCACACGACGTCACCATCATCCTCACTGATGCCAACGCCACTCTATCCAGCATTGATCGGTCCCCCGGCTCACCTGTCGGCACCACCTTCGTTGACAGCACAACAAACGACAATGGCAACCGCCTCCTCCTCCTCTGCCACCAAAACAACCTTTGTGTTGCTGACACCTGGTTTCCCCGGAAATGCATCCATCACTGGACGTGGTACAGCCCAGATGGCAGAACCAGGAAGGGATTGGACCACATCCTGATATCACGACGCTGGAAGTCGTTTGTAACCAACTGCCGGGTGTTCAGAGGAGCACAGCTTGGCAACACAGACCATCGTCTGCTGGTGGCCCAGCTCAAGCTAAAGCTCCGAGCCAACCAGCACAAGACTCTGCCTCGCCCCGACTCCTCCCGACTCAGCGACCCCAACATCGCCAGAGACTTCAGTTGCTCCATCCGCCGCTCTCTTGATACCCTGGCTCCTGACAAGCTGACAGACTGGGCGGCCTTCAAGGAAAGTGTCCTCCAGTCTGCTCACAATGTCCTCGGACGCCCGCGATCCTCCCCGAGAAAGCCCTGGATATCAGAGAGGACACTAAACATCATAGACCAGCGGCGTGAGGCCCGACTCCGAGGCGACCTCACAGAGTATCGGAGACTGAATCGCCTGCGCAATGTGGCCATTGCTGAAGATAGGGAGAGGTTTTGGCAGGCAGAAGCCCAACAGCTTGAGTCCGCGGCCAACAACAACAACATGAGCCGCGTATTCAGTCTACTACGCCAAGCCCGTAGCGGCCCACACATAAAGACAGCCCTGGTAAAGGACTCAGACGGCAACCTCATCATGACAGAAGCCAACTGCCTCGAGCGCTGGAAGGAGCACTTTAGCCTCCTCTTGCAGCACAGCACCATCCCGGCTGATCCCACCCTCCTACGGGCTGCGAGCACAGCACCTCCTAACGACACCTGCTGCACAGACCCCGTAACACCCGAGGAAGTGAGAGCTGCTCTGAAGAAGCTGAACACCAAGAAAGCCCCCGGCATCTGTGCCATTACCGGCGAGATGCTCAAGGCCGGCGGTGATGGCATGGTGGAGTGGCTAACCCGCCTATTCAACCAGGTGTGGGAATCGGAGCAGCTGCCCACCGACTGGACCAGAGGAGTCATCTTGCCCTTCTGGAAATGCAAGGGCGACAGGCTTGTCTGTGGAAACCACAGAGGCATAACCTTACTCTCCATCCCGGGCAAGGTCTTTACCAGGATCTTGCTCAGCCGTGCCCTTCCAGCAATCAGAAGCTGCCGCCGTCCCCAGCAGGCTGGCTTTATGCCCAACCGCTCCACAACGGACCACATCTCTGCCGTCCGTTTGCTGATAGAAAAGACCCGTGAATTCCGTAAAGATCGCCATCTATATATCGGATTCATTGATCTGAAGGCCGCCTTTGACACCGTCTGCCACTCTTCACTGTGGAACATCCTCCAAGCTCTCAGAGCACCACCCAAGATCATAGCCCTGTTCAAGCTGCTCTACAGCAACACAGAGAGCTGTGTCCGTATCAACGGCATTGACTCCGACTGGTTTGCTATCTCCAGCGGCGTTCGCCAAGGCTGTGTGGCTGCTCCCGACCTTTTTAATTGCATCATCGACCATCTGATGTTCAGGGTTAGTGAGCGCATCCCCGGAGTGTCTTTCGGCAACTACCACCTGACTGACCTGGAGTATGCTGACGACACCATCATTCTCAGCACTTCCTACAGCCAGCTGAGAGACGCTCTGGGCATTTACAGCGATGAGGCAGCGCGGCTTGGCCTGCAAGTGAGTTGGACGAAAACCAAGTTCATGTATGTCGGTGATGGACCAGATCCACCTCCCATCCAAATTGGTAGCGACATCGTAGAGCCTGTCAAGAGCTTTGTATATCTGGGGTCCATGGTGACAGACAATGGGGACCTAAAACCAGAGATTCTCCGCAGAAGAGCCCTGGCAGCATCTGCTCTGCAGTCTCTCTGGAAACCACTCTGGCGGCACCAGACCATCGCACGCAAGACGAAGCTCCGCATTTACAACCTCGCCGTACTCCCTATCCTGCTTTATGGCTCAGAAACATGGCCCCTGAACGACACCCTGGCCACAAGAATCGATGGTTTTGATAGCAGGGCTCTCAGAACCATCGAGAACATCAGGTGGCCCCAGCGAGTCTCCAATAAAGAGCTCAGAGCCCGCACGTGCCAGCCCCAAGCATCTTCCTTGGTCGCACAACGCCGCACCCGCTGGTTTGGCCATGTCCTTCGTCTACCACCAGACCATCCGACACGAGCCATTCTCCAGTTTGACCCAAAGGCCGCAGGCTGGAGACGACCACGAGGGAAACCCCGCACTCGATGGCTCGACGTCGTTGCGGGCGACCTCCAACAACACGGAGTTGCCGTAGAGGATGCAGAACAGCTGGCACAAGACCGCCAGCATTGGAAAAACCTGGTTCATCTGGTCGGCTCAACGCACAGGGACGGGACCCCCCGACCTTCGCTGGAGCAATAAGTAAGTAAGTATATATATATATATATATATATATATATATATATATATATATTTATCTCATCTCATTAGCTGCACCGCTTATCCGCAGTAGGGTCGCGGGGGTGCTGGAGCCCATCCCAGCAATCATCGGGCAGTGGGCAGGGAACACCCTGAACTGTTTGCCAGCCAATCGCAGGGCACACGTGGACAGACAACTCGCTCGCTCATTCACACCTAGGGACAATTTGGACCGGCCAATCCACCTGAATTGCATGTCTTTGGAATGTGGGAGGAAACCGGAGTGCCCGGAGGAAACCCACGCATGCACGGGGAGAACATACAAACTCCGCACAGGAAGTCCGGTAGCTGGATTTGAACCCACACAGGAGGTTCCCAAGACCTTAGAACTGTGCCTGCACACGCGCTAACCACTGCGCCGCCGTGCTGCCCTTATATATAGTATACTGGACTGTCTCAGAAAATTAGAATATTGTGATAAAGTTCTTTATTTTCTGTATTGCAATTAAAAAAACAAAAATGTCATACATTCTGGATTCATTACACATCAACTGAACTATTTCAAGCCTTTTATTATTTGAATATTGCTGATTTTGGCTTACAGCTGAAAAAAACTCAAAAATCCTATCTCAAAATATTAGAATACTTCCTCAGACCAAGTAAAAAAATAATTTTATAACAGCAAAACTAAATCAAACATTTGAAAATGTCCATTGATGCACTCAGTACTTGGTTGGGAATCCTTTTGCACGGATTACTGCATCAATCCGGCGTGGCATGGAGGCAATCAGCCTGTGGCAATGCTGAGGTGTTATTGATGCCCAGGATGCTTCGATAGCGGCCTTCAGCTCATTTGCATTTGTAGGTCTGGTGTCTTTCATCTTCTTCTTAACTATACCCCACAAATTCTCGATGGGGTTCAGGTCAGGGGAATTAGCAGGCCAATCAAGGACAGTGATGCCATGGTCAGTGCACCAGTTACTGGTGGTTTTGGCACTGTGGGCAGGTGCCAGATCATGCTGGAAAATGAAATCCTCATCTCCATAGAGCTTTTCAGAAGATGGAAGCATGTAGTGCTCTAAAATCTCTTGGTACACAGTTGCATTTACTCTGGACTTGATGAAACACAGTGGACCAACACCAGCAGCTGACATGGCTCCCCGAACCATTGCTGACTGTGGGAACTTCACACTGGATTTCAAGCAACTTAGATTTTGCTCCTCTTCAGCCTTTCTCCAGACTCTGGCGCCTTGACTTCCAAATGAAATGCAAAACTTGCTTTTGTCTGAAAAGAGGACTTTGGACCACTCTGCAACTGTCCAGTGCTTCTTCTCCATAGCCCAAGTCAGACGCTTCTTCCATTGTCTTGAGTTCAGAAGTGGCTTGACCATGGGAATACGGCTATTGTAGCCCATTTCCCGGACACGTCTGTGAACTGTGGCTTTTGATACCTGGACTCCAGCTTCAGCCCACTGTCTTTGAAGCTCCCTCAAATTCTGGAAGCGGCTCTTCTTCACAATTTTGTTAAGGCTGCGGTCATCTCTCTTGGTTCTGCAGCGTTTCCGGCCACATTTTTCCCTTCCAACAGACTTTTTGTGGATATGCTTTGAAACTGCACTCTGTGAACAGCCTGCTCTTTGAGAAATTTCTTTTTGTGTCTTACCCTCCTGATGGAGGGTATCAATGATGGTCCACTGGACAGCAGACAGATCAGCAGTCTTCCCCATACTTGTGATTTAGTTTACTGAACCAAGCTGAGTGTTTTTAAGGCTCAGGAAACCCTCGCAAGGTGTTTCGAGTTAATTAGATGATTCAGGTGATTAGTTGAATAGCCTACTTGTATACTTTTTCATGATATTCTAATATTTTGAGATAGGATTTTTGAGTTAAATTCAGCAATATTCAAATAATAAAAGGCTTGAAATAGTTCAGTTGATGTGTAATGAATCCAGAATGTATGACATTTTTGTTTTTTTAATTGCATTACAGAAAATAAAGAACTTTATCACAATATTCTAATTTTCTGAGACAGTCCAGTATATGCTAATTCATATACGGTATTTTTGCCTATGATTAAAACTCAATTTTTTTCAAATAAAATGCTTTTCAACCCACTAAATAACACACAGTGTCCCTTTGAAGCTTGAATTATCATGATGCCTATATTGACAGTATCCCGTTTTTCTTATCATTTGTGGTCACTAGTATTAAAAATGTTTATTTTTGGTTTCAAAATTGTTGTCATTTTGTATTTTACAATATTTTAAGCCTGTATTTCTAGTTTCGGTATATTTTCCCACTGTTTTTTTAGAAAGAATGATAAAAATGATACTTAAAATTTACAAAAAAATATCTGTCAGTAGAACCTATTTTCGCTCTAGTAAAATAAGAAAACACTTATTATCGGCAAAATAATGTGCCACATTTTTGGCTCATTTAATGTAAGGTACTTAATTTGGCAGATGAAACAGTTTCATCAAAAGAAAAAATTAAATATGTACTGCCTTATGATCAGAGAGTTAAAAAATATAAATAAAAATTAATATAATATGCTGCCACCTGCTGTTGTAGATGAATGTTACTGTATTTTGGCTGATCACTGAAGAAAGCAATGATACTAAACAGTGGCTTGTTCCTTTGCAAAGAAAAAAAAAATGGACAATTTTCTGCAGCACACCAGACAAGATCTCAGGGCACAGTAGTTGAAGAACACAGGAAAAAATTTTGCTTTTTTTAATTCTCCGGGTGTATGTAAAGAGGTGGGCAGTTGTTGTTGTTATTATTATTATTATTAACGAATAATTGAACTGATGAATTCACAAGGAAACAGAAATAACAACAGTGATTGTTTTAGCAACATCTTTATTTAGAAAAACAGAATAGACAAAATAATAATTATTACAACAACAGTGAACCATTAATACATTAACTTTCAGGTTACAAAACAATAGTAGTACCTAGGTTTTCCCTTCCAAAGATTACACCTATTTCCTTTTCATGTAACACCTAACAATAAATTACTGACATTGTAATTCTTTTCCCCTATATTACAATCTAACATTGACGAATACAAATCTGGTGAAAAGAAAAACTAAGATTTTTAAAGACTAGAATTTTTAAGGAAATGTATTTTAATTAGTATGATTTTAGAAAGATGTATTCCTTCATAAAGAATTGCATTCATAAAAGAACGGCTTCTTTAGTCCAATGCAAGCACATTATGGATCCATTATCTGCACGGCTTATCCTCAATAGGGTTGCGGGGATTCTGAAGCCCATCTCATTAATCTTCAGGCAGTGGGCAGGGGACACCCTGAACTGGTTGCCAGCCAGTAGGAGGGCACACAGAGACAGACAACTCACTAGCTCATTCGCACCTAGAGACAATTTGCACCGGCCAATAATCTATATATGCATGTTTTTGGAATGTGGGAGGAAACCGGAATGCCCAAGGGAAACCCGCGCAGGCATGGCGAGAACATGCAAACTCTGCACAGGAATGAATAAAATCTGCTTCCACCTGCTGTTGTGGATGAATGATACCGTTAATAACAAGTGAGTTATTAACTCGCTCATTCGCACCTAGGGACAATTTGCACCAGCCAATAATCTATACAAGCATGTTTTTGGAATGTGGGAGGAAACTTGAGTGCCCAGAGGAAACCCGCGCAGGCACGGGGAGAACATGCGAACCCTGCACAGAAAGGCTGGCGGCTGGATTTAAACTCGGACCTCAGAACTCTGCCGTTGACGCGCTAACCACTCAGCTGCCATGCCGCTGCAGCGGGGATGCATTTTTCTTTAAAAAGTGTAGATGTTCTACTCAGGAATTGCTGCCCAATCTAGTTTAAAATGTTCTGTAACACGATTACCATACTACCAAAGGTGTTAGAATCTTCAGCAAAATTACAAAAAAGCTAGCATTGGTAAGCAGGCAAAATTTTATTTGACACCATTTTCTAAATTTGTATAGATTTTGCTCAATACTACATTAAGATAAATACATTTGAATTATTTTTAGAGTTTGTTCACAATAGATTTCAATTATTTTTACAGTTTTTTCACTATAAATATTTAATTGTGTTTCCGTGACTGACAAAGGAACAAGGTGTATTTACATTTGGTTTTGGATGAGGAGAGGAAAACAATATCTCCTTACTTTTTGGTAATGTAGCTGCCACATTGCTTCCTAACTAATATAACAGTAGATTAAGAAGTCAAACCAAATATACTTTCCCTACAATTATGTATTTTCTGCTTCTCTAAATGTTGTGGTTATTTTTGGTTTGTTGAGTATGAATTGGCTATTTTGTCACTTTCTTTTGAGTGAATGTGGCTTCTTGATTGCTCAGGCCGACAGTAAGGACCAATTATGGCTCTGCTTTGAAAGCAGGTAAATCGTGATTTGTTTTTACAATTGTCACGGGTAAAGTCGCTGTGATTTTCAGGAAGAAATGTCCGCCGCCTGAAATGGCTAAGAATAGGTCGGCTTTGTTTCTTGACTCATTTCATATTCACATGGTATTATTCAAAATGACAAATTTATGGTTAGATAATCCTTTGGCTTTATTTCCACTTCAACCAGTATTTCTGATCTGTTTTTCTATCTCATAAGAAGTTGTTGGGTAATAGGATTCATGTTTTTCTTTTAATATTGAATGAGTTTACAGTATTAAGTCAATAAAAAGTACAGCTGGGATAGTTATAAGCTGGGAAACAACAAGTAAAAACCCAAAACCCTGCCTGAAACAAATCTATTACCTCGACAGTCCAGTCATACCCATAACCTGTTCAGTTTATTACACTTACTAGAGCTTATCAGATGAATTTTGCTTTCTTTGAAGAGTAAGCTGGGATATAGAAATAACATATTTGAGCAAAAACAACGAGCAATTCTAAAAAAATGAGCATGAAAATATAACCCAAACGACTTTTACTCTTTAACATCCTTTACTTACATCTTTTACAATGTGTGCATAGTTTTCAATTTCCCTTCGTAACCTCATATATATATATATATATATATATATATATATATATATATATATATATATATATATATATATATATATATATATATATATATGTATATATATATTCCTAACAATGTATGCAAAAACATACTGTATATAACTTGTTTTCATGTAATCATAAAAAGGAACAGGCAGAGAAAAAAAACAACAAACTAGGCAGAATCAAATCAGGGGCGTAGATTTGGGGAATGCAAACATGAAGGCACCCAATATTGTAAAGCAACATAGAAGAATCGGTAGAATTCATATTCTTCTCCACATAATTAGCTCATTATCATTGTTTTGTTTTCAACAACTTGACTCTGGCACTTTTATCTGAGAGAATGTTTCACATCGCTCCCTTTGGTGCTTTTGTTTTAGAAACCAGCGTGCTTCAAATTGCGGCCACACCGAGCAAATAATTGAGATGTTGTGTCCGTCAGCTCAGGGAGGCCAATTTTTGAGGAAATGCGATCAGTCATTTAGGCCTGTTGTGACTGCTTTTTCATACGTCATTTTATCACTTTGCCTGTTAAACTGCACATGGACTAATACTGTAGCTCTGTGGCGTAGAATGGGTTGTATATGCAGACCACCATACTTCCTTTTCATGTCCAAACTGGTCCTGCATGTGTGCTACCAGATTTCCTCTTAAAAGTCCATTTCACTTTCACTTACAACGGATAGAGTAAAAATCCAGAGAAAGACGAATGCACATATTCCCCAGCGTAAAGTCCTGAAGCCTGATCTGAGGGCAGCTGGATGTATACAGTGTCTCCCGGTTGTAAAGGTAAGACTGCGCTTCCCGATGCCTGGTCCAAGTACCCCTTTTTGTATTCATCATATGTATACATCACTGGCTCATTGTTCCTCATCAAGGACACCCACACATTGGCTCCTTTGCAATGGATGTGGTAAGCAAAGTAATAAATGCCCGGAACTTCACAGGTGAATGTTCCCGTTTGGGGGTTAAAGTTCTGGCGACCGTTGTATAAAGGCTTTTCGAACACTACCGGACTTCCCACGGGTGGGAATGGAGTTGATGTTATGGCTGTGAATGCTGGCATCTCCAAGCCACTCATTCCCATGACCTCTGCGCCGTTTCCTCCATATTTGCCTTTTTTACCATAGCCCCCAGCCTTCTCGCCGTCTAGTCCAGGGCCCATTTGGGAAAGAACTCCCGATAAGTCCGGAGACACACCAGGTTCTCCTGGTGGGCCAGGGGGTCCGGGAGGACCAGGTGGTCCGCTTAGTCCTTGAGGTCCTGATTGGCCTTCTTTACCCCGTGGTCCAATGGGACCAGGATGTCCTGGAATGCCTTCACCTGCAATACCTGGTGGACCAGGAAGGCCAAGATCTCCTTTCGGTCCTTGAATTCCAGGTGATCCTATAGGGCCTGCTATACCATCTATACCGGGGATTCCTTTGAGACCCTGAGGACCGGGTTCACCAGGATATCCACCATCTCCCTTAGGCCCGGGAAGTCCTGCTAGGCCTGGCGCACCTGGGAGGCCTTTGTGTCCACTTTCTCCTTTGGCTCCACTTGGCCCTTGTGGACCTCTCAGCCCTGGATTTCCACGTTCTCCAGGTAAACCGTCAGTACCAGGTAATCCAGGAGTACCAGAATCACCCCGAATCCCATCAATCCCTTTAGGTCCTCCTTCTCCACATTCTCCCTTTGGACCCGGTAAACCAACGCCCCCTGATGGCCCTTTGGGCCCTGGGGGACCTGGTACACCAATTGGTCCAGCAGGTCCTGTCAATCCAGGTAATCCCGTATGGCCTTTGTCTCCCCTTGGTCCGAGGGGTCCAGGTGGCCCATTCATACCTTTATCCCCCTTTGGTCCTTGGAGGCCTGGTTTACCAAAGCCTGGAACTCCCGGCTTTCCTGGCAAACCAGATAGTCCAGGGTGACCCTTCAAACCCTGCATCCCTGGTTGTCCTGGTAGACCATTTTGACCTGGTTTTCCTAGTCCTGGTAGACCAGGTGGACCGGATGGTCCTCTCTCACCTGGTGGGCCAGTTAGTCCCTTTAGCCCCGGATGCCCCTTTTCTCCTGGAGGCCCTTGTGGGCCTGGCATTCCATTTAAACCTGGTTTTCCAAAACCTGGTAGTCCTCTTGGTCCAGCAGGGCCTTGAGGTCCTGGCAGACCTTTATGACCTGGTTGCCCTGGTAGACCTAGTCCTTTATCACCTTTTGGTCCTTGTAATCCCGGAAGTCCCGGCAGTCCTTTGTGCCCTGGTTCTCCTTTCATCCCTGGTTGGCCTGGCAGTCCTTGGAGACCTGGTTTAGCTATTCCAGGTAGACCAGGTGGACCTGGTTGACCCTGACGTCCTGGTTGCCCTGATGGCCCGGGTTCACCCCTGCGCCCCATTTCTCCCTGTGGACCAAGCTGACCAAGTCCTCCTGGTCTGCCTGATGGTCCTGGCAACCCTGGTTTACCGATTCCAGGAATTCCTGGTTGACCGGGAGGTCCAGGAAGTCCTGCTGGTCCTGGTTGGCCATTACCTGGAGGTCCAGGGGGACCTATTGGTCCTTGGGGACCAGGTGGCCCAACCGGGCCTGGTTCTCCTTCGGGAATTCCTAAACCACCGCTTGGGATTGTCTGTCCTGTGATGAGTGAGATACACAAAATGAAGTATTAAATTGTGCTGTTTTAGTTGCTCCAGTTTCACAATATTCTGTAACAAAACCTATAAGGGGTTATTACAATTGTTGTTATTTCTTACCTTTGTCTTGTCCACCGTTGTAGCCACCACCTTTACGAGCCTTTTCTCTACCCTTCATGACAGGCACCTGGGGAAGTTCCTTCCTATAGTGAGGATAGTGCATGTACGGCACATCTTTGCCCGTGAATTGTTGCTGGGGGTAACCTTCATTGCCCATGCCCAGGTGTTGGAGATGTTGCATTTGCATCGGCTGCTGGTATCCTTGAGAATGTTGATTGTGTCCATAATACTTTCCGTCACTTACATAAGTAAGTAGAGCAAGGTGCAGCAACATCAGGAGGAATGGGGGTTGAAGGGGCGACATTGCTAAGGCCTGTGTTGAAGGGAAAGAACACAACTGAGACAAAATTTGGCAAAAGCCATACAAAAATAATTTTTCACAATAATAAGTTCTGTGTGAATTCATCAGTCTAAACAGTTTCTTCTGATTTGTAGTTTTGTTTGTGATATATAATTAAAGCAGTGGAATCCACCTGTTTCATTCATCTCAAGGATTAGCCATCTTGCTACGTCTAAAACAACAGCAATTCTTCTCTACACCAATCCTGATTTCAGCGCATTTAGTTAAATTACTCTAACTTGAGGATCTACTGCACGCGTAGAATGGTTACTGTTTCTAACCTGCGTGATTTTTTTTCTCTCTCTCAACTCATATTCCACAAACACAATATTAAATGTATTATTCTCAGTGAGCGCCATTTTGTCTCTTTCTGTCCACAGATCAGATTCAGATTCAGATTCAGATCTACTTTATTGTCATTCTAGTACACGTGTATACAGAACGAAATGTCGATGCATCTGACCCCCACAGTTTCCTTGAATGTACAGATATAAATAATGTTGTATTGTATTTTGGCTACGTATAGTATTTTACCATAGTGCCGATAGTGCAAGAAGAGTAGCTAACCAGATGTGCAAAATGGGCAGTCAGGTTAACAAGTCAGGTACACAGTAACATTAACACTGTAACAATAACGCTGTAATTACAATAGTGCAGAGAGCAATGTGCAAGGAGTGGCAAGCTATAAAAAAAAACTGCCAGTAGTGCAAAAAGTCAGATTAGCAGCCGTTTAGATTTAAGTTAACTATATGTTAGATTGACCATTTAACAGATCAGTATATCTGCTCAGTATATCAAAGTCACCACGCCCACTTTTGCCTCAGTTGTTAACATAAAAAAAATAATCCAGGGAATAGATAAGCCGTGATTGGTTATAACCTTATACCAAAGGACTGTGTTTTCATTTTCATTTAATTGACAGCATGCAACTGACTAAGACGTCAATGTAGTGCAATTTTCAAAGGGACATAGTGTATCATTAAGCATTCCTAGAAGTATATAAACCCTCATTCATTAAAAAAAAAAAACAGTATGGGTTTGAATATTAATCAAAATTACATAATCTATCACATGATCGTGCAATTAAAAATAATTCTCATCAGTCAAGAATTTTTGCATTTATCTTACACACCTATAGGGACATGACTAGATTGTCTGTCATCTTGCCAATAATGGTACCAAAAAAAGGCAAAAAAACGTGTGAAAGACGAAAATTAATGTGGATTGGTAACTTTAAGCATCTGTGATTTGTATTCTTTATTTTGCTTTGTAGCACTCATTTCCAGTTGCACTACACAATACAGCAACAAAAAGTGGTCAAATATTACAGTGTACCTTTAAGACAAAAAGAATAAACATTTAAACATACTTGTCAACCTCAGCCAATGGCTCTGCTTATTAATGATTGCAAAACCCCAATTAAGAGATAATAAACCTTATAAACACCTCACGGCACCTATTTACTCACAACAAGGCTAAGTTGGATAAAAACAGAGATCATTTTCGTTAAACGAATTTATTTTATTTTCCAAATAAACAACACAAACAATTATTTCAGCATAATTCTCAGTTTTTCCCCACTTGCAGTATTTTGTGTTGCTTATTATACGTAAATCTTAAAAAAAAATTATCCTGTATAGTAATTGCTATACAACATATACAATTTCAAATGATAAAAAAAATAACTATGACATATGGCAAAACGTATAAGTTGACAGGTATGTTTAAAGACGTTGTCCTGATTTTGGAAATGTGTTACTCTCTGCAGCCATCTCCTGGCTGAAAGTCATGATTGCAGCCTCGGTCAGATTATTCATGAGTACGTGATATCTTAAACACATTCAAATTAACTCTTCCTTTTTACTAATTTTGAGGGTTTCGGTTGGCGTTTGGACTGTATTTGAAAGAGGCATTTTCCTACTTTTATCATTTTCCCGCTACAGACAAAAAAAATGCTATGACAAGCATAAAGTCACTCTTCCACTTCCACCCCCAATCCCCCTTTCTTCCTACTTGATGTGTTGGAAGAGAGTAGGTAAAAATAAGATGAAAGCAGATAGGCGCAGAGGAAAATAAATATAAAGGCTCTTTGAACTCAGTTGAGCATTGTTAACATATACTTAACAGAGAAATTGTTTTAGTTTTAGTTAGTTTTTAGGGACACCTCAAATGACACACCCCACCTTTAAAGAACTGTTGTATGCTCACAAGTTAACACTCAAATGGTCAAAATGTCTATCAATAAAAAAACTGTGTAATGGACACTTTAAATATAAATGTAACTGATCAGAGAAAAGTCGAGCATGGGTCAAGTCTGCTTTCCCATGATGGTGCAAAATGTTGGTGGAGTGCCAGAACAAAAAATAACCTCCTTGTAACTGGCATTGTGCCTGAACATCAAGCATGTCTGTTCTTCCACCATGATGTTACCCACTGAGTACTGTATCTGTGAAAAAGGAATACACTTTAGGGTCAGTTACTCCTAATAGCGCCAATTTAGTCCTGCTACACTGACCGTCATTTTCCGAATTCCCAGCCACATCCTGACACCAACCCCGCCACGGCGCTCTCCTTCTCTAGATCCCTGACCTTTTCTCGGTCTACTGATAATTTTGACATGGCGGTGTAACTGTCTGTCTAGCCCTTGATGAGAGATGGCCTTTGAAAGGGAATAATCTTGTCGCCATGACAACACAAGTCAGTCATGCCACAGAGTCCCTTGATGGAATGGGAGTGATTTTCCTATTTTTGTCACGATCCTTTACTGTGTTTTGCGTCTTTGTAGGTACTATCTTTCTTTTGCTCTCTCACTTGCTCTCTCTCTCGCCTTTTCACTCTCTCATTTACTTAATTTGGTCACTCACGTCCGAATTCCATTTTCCTCATCACAACTGTTGTCACTCGTCTTGCTGTCCCTGCAGTTTTTCTTACTATCGCCACTCTCTCTTCCCTTTACTAGTACTGTACCACACCTCTTTTGGTTCTTTGCTAGTTTGTTGCATCTCTTTTCACCCCGTGTCACAGTCCTGCATTCAGGTTTAGTTTCCTCTCTCTTTCTCCCTCTCGGTTGTCCTTACCTTATTTGGTCACTCACTTCCACTAATGTGTTTCTGCATTGTGCTTCTGCACCCGCGAGTCGGGCCCAGGCTACTGAACCCCGGCCTGACCTCAAGTACTACGAATACAGCCAGAATAACTTTTGACCCGTTGACTTTGCTGCTTGGCCTCACTGGATCTCCGAACCTCACGCCTGTCTATTTGCAAACACTCGTTTGCCTCTGGCGCTCTGGACTTTGTTGCCTCGCTGCTCGCCTTTCCTTCAGATGAACACAGCCTTAATAAAGGACATCAGTTAGACTGTACTAATCTGTGCTTTTAATTGTGCTTTCACACTATCCTGAGGGAGCTCCTGACAATTTTCTATCATTATTCTCAGGAAGTTGACACTACTATTTACTGTACTGATGACATTGCAAAGAAAAAGCGCATGGACAAAATGAATACAGAAAAAGATGAACATCGTTGTGCATTTTTTTTTTTCCTGAGAATTTACACTTTCAGGCCACTTTGAGGGGTTTAAGATAAATTTAAATCAGAGGTTAAAGGGACAATGTGAAATATATGGCAAATTGAACTCACTGATTTGATTAGTGCAACCGCATACTAGTGCTACAAATCATTAGGAAGAATACAAACAACAGAGACTCAAAGTGAGCAAAGGAAACAATTTTTCATATTTTCTTTTCTCTTTCCTTTAAAAAGTTTTTTTTTGGGGGTACCCTTAGCAGCACGATGGTAGACTATCATGTCAGCTTCTTCTAGGTGAGCCTCATGCTATATAAAGTATATATACATTTCTTGACCTATAAGTATCTAAAAATGCATGTTTGTATGTTATTCCATTATTTTTTTCTTGCTATTCAAATAAAAAAAAAATCTTTTTTATACAAATAAAGTTTTTTTCACCAATAAGAGGTGCAAAATTATACGCAATGCCCTCAAGAAAGTTTTGACAAATTGGAGTATTTTAGGCTTCAAACTTATAGATAAAAAACTCAAAAGACTAATAATTCTCCAATGCACATATTCTCCCATCTCAGCTGGGTATGCCTGCAGGTCATCCAACGTGATCATGGGCGTCTTGATTGCTTCTTGTATTAGTGTTCTCCTTGTTTGGGCCGAAAGTTTAGGGCGATGGTCAGGTCTCGGTAGGTTTTCAGTGGTTTTATACTCTCTCCAATTACATATTACTGCTCGCACAGTGCTGCGGGAGTCATGCAAATGTTGCAAAATTAGTCATTTAGGTCGACATTGGATCATTCAGAAGTCATCAGGGATCTTTTGGAGTCAGTTGGCTGAGCTGAAACCACAGGGTGCCGGTATTTTTGCAACCCTCACTTTTCAGTTTTTTCGTTGTAAATATTATACAGATTGTTTTAACAATATTGTTTCACTTCATGATTGTGCCTCCCATGTTGTTGATTCTTATAAATTATTTTCCCTTTTTTACCATTAAATCTGAAGCCTGAAATGTGGAAATATGACAAAAAGTCTTTGGGGGCTAAAACTTTCGCGAGGCACTATATGTTTTACGATGAAGGAAATCCCGTGTCAAGTGCATTTCGTCATAGTTTTCCTTTCTGCAAATGAATGAGAAACGCTATATTGAACTGAGGGAGTCTTTGAAATGTTACAAAAATATTTAAAAAACAACATGGAACATTTTACGACTGGTAGAAAGAGCGCCTAGCATATTGATACATGAAAATACGTGTTTTGTAAAGGACGGAAATTTTGTGAAGTGTACAAGGAACGCCTGTTCACTTGTCATCCAGCAACACCCGGTCATCATGGTAACCAGGGAGCGCCGGAAACACCTCGTGACTCTACCTGCCGCGGATGTAATGGCATGTAACCTAAAATAAATGTCGCCTCCCAAGCCACTCATTCATACACGCGCCGTGAAAATTAGGCAGCAATTTCCACCGCTTGAACTCTTTATTTGTTATTTGAGGAAACAGCAGCAGCGGCGTGTGGAGAACGAATAGAAAGAAGTTTGTTACGCTCTCCAGGGTGCCACTCTTTCAGGGGCACAATAGTCCCCCATTCAGGGGGCAGACGTGAGGTCACATGTGTACGTACCGCCGTCAAGGTGCACTTGGCGTCAGAAGTGGCCTAGAAATTTATGATTAGCGTGCCTGCGCCAACTCATTTCGCAAAACATAAAACAGCCTTGGTGATTCCCTTATTGGGAAATTTCTGGATGGAGGTGTAATTTGTGTCGTTGGCATCAGCCCGTAAAACCTTCTCAGTTAGACATAACACTTCTAAAACACTTGCTGACATTTGCTACTTTAATTTTCCTGTGAAATTGCATCAGTGTCCCTCTATCAGTGGTGCACCGCCAGGGCCTGCAAGGCCTTTTCTGTTGGCACAAAAAATATCTGAATCATCCATCAATCAATTATTTGCACCGCTTATCCTCATTAGGGTCGCAGGCGTGCTGGAGCCCATCCCAGCTATCTTCAGGCAGTGGACAGGGGACACTCTGAACTGGTTTGCCAGCTACTCGCAGGGCACACTGAGACAGACAACTCACTCGCTTATTCACACCTAGGGACAATTTGGACCGACCAATTAAATAAACATTGTCCCTTTAAACAAACATTGCTTTAAAATGTAACGAAAACAAGCAAATAAATAACATAGTTTTGATGAAAAAGATTAAACAAACCTAAAAACTGTTTTTAAAAAAGAATGAATCATAAAAGGATGCAAAGTCACCTTGCTACTCTTGTTATTACTGGTTCACTGCTTTGCGCATTTTGATGTATTGTCTTTATTGTCATTGATGTCAGAGTGTCGTGCGCTGTGTTCAAAACAGACAGGACACAGCAAAGACTATCAAAGGGACAGATTAAGGAAAGATTTGTGTGTCTGGTGGGTGTGACTGGCTCTGTGTGCGACATCAATAGGCTGGTGTATGCTGTCAGTCAAATAGCAGGATGGGCGCGCTGGTCAATGTGTTCACCCAAGATACTACAGCTGGGCTAGGTTTTTTTACTGCCTTGTTACATTGAAAAAACGTTCACCAATTAAATCAGACTCTTAGGAATGTCAAAAGAGCGCAAATAAATAGTGATCACCAGCGGTTGCACTATGGATTATTATCAGGTTCGGGAAGCGACTCAGGCGGCACTGGGATAGAAGCTAATAGCAAGGCTGCAGGTCCGGCCTACTGCCACAGCTATGCTAACGACTCACTTAAGCCACCCCAGCCTAGCCTGTATATCACCAATGCCAACACTCCCCTTAAAACGGATGACCTGGAGCTACAACTGGTTAGAAACTGCTATATTTGGGACGGTTGTAGTTTAATCATCACGGAGACCTGGCTTAATCCAAGGATACCCGATGCTAGCGTGCAGCCAGCCTGCCTCTCTGGAAATGGCTTTCTTGCACGTAAATGAGAAGCCCTCTTATTATGTTGTACTCTTGTATAATGACAATAAAGAACTTTGTATGTGTTCTGTATTTTTATTCGTGGATCTATAGTTAATTCATTTCAGTCGTATACTCTCAGTTGGTAACGACATCATCTCCAAGTAAGTTTGCCCCCTGTGGCCTTTTAAGAATGTGCGACACTGCTTTGCGAATGTTCACTTTTCACGGGGAGTTCTGGTCCCCATTAACCGCAAAAATCGAGGGATTACTGTTTTTGAAAACGTGTCGCCTGGTCGTGTACACATAAACAATTTTTTAAAAATATGCAACGTTTAACACTTCATTAAGCTTCCAGATGTACATTCCCCGGCACACAATTGAGCTGTTACCAAAAGATTAATTCCACGTAAATGTGCCTCTTTTTGCTGAGTCAACTTTCAATGAGGATGCTAGTTGTTGAAGGATGTCAATTAACTGCGGCACATGGAAAACAGACGCTAGAATTGTTTGTGATGATACAGATTATCATCTCAGGATTGAGTAGAACTTGTGAATATCATAACTGAGAACAATGAGCCATGTGATTCTAAAAAAGCTTCGCCAGCTGATTATAACATTGTTCACATTGGTTTTAGCCTTGAAAATAATAAAATGGTCAAACCAAACATTTACAGCCTAGTATGTTAACCATCCATCTATTATCTGCACCACTTATCCTCAATAGGGTCAGGGAGCCCATCCCAGCTATCTTCGAGCAGTGGGCAGGGGACACCCTGAACTGGTTGCCAGACAGTCGCAGGGCACACCGGGACAGGCAATTCACTTGCTCATTTACACCTAGGGACAATTTGGACCGGCCAATTAACCTGACATGCACGTTTTTGGAAAGTGGGACGAAACCGGAGTCCCCGGGGGAAACCCGCGCAAGAATGGGGGGAACATGCAAACTCCACACAGGAGATTCGATCTCATGACCTCAGAACACCGATTAGATATTTATACAACATTAGTGTATTATTGTGAATCCATCATATGGTTTTCTATTAACTTTATACTTTAGATTATACATTAACAGAGAAATCTGGAATCATTATATGAAAAGTGGTGGCCAAGATAGTACATTCAATCAAATTGTCACCATTGAAGGCTGTACACTTCAAAGATCCTTTTTAGTCAGGGTGCCAAAGACAGTTATACAAGTCAAAATTCCATTTTAGTTTAGCTGCCATGGACAGCCATAGATGTTAAATATTGATTTTACCTAGCAATGGCTCAGTACACGTTTGATGTTTGGTGAGATATAGCATTATCCAGTTGAACTTGCAACTTTTAATGAGATATTGAAGAAGATATAGTCTACCAATACACTCTGTAATCTATACCAGAAAGCAGTGGTGTTCAACATGGTCCTCGAGGGGTCGCATGTCATGCATTTTTTTGGAGGTTTGTCTTCTTAACTGAGCTGATCCAAATTAGCAGCTCATTAGCAAGCCGGCAGAAGCTCTTTAGCGATCCTGGTAATTGGAATCAGGAGGAAAAACGCCAAAAACATGCAAGACATGCAACACTTGAGGATCGGGTTGCCCACCTGCACCGTAAAGGATAACACAGCCAATGCTATTATTTGTGTTTGCAACATCCATTGCAGTCTGGTCATCCTGGAAGAGGGATTACCTCATGTGCGGTCCCTTCTCAAGGTTGCGTCATTTTCCTCATGTAGAGGTTTTTGAGTTTTTCCTTGTCCTCATGTAGGCTTTAGATCAGGGGATGGTGTAATAATAGTCTGTAGTTTGCAACAATCTGTGGTCTGTGCAGCCCTTTGAGACTTCTTGTGATTAAGGGCTAATGCGGCAGCGTGTTGGGGAGGCAGCGTCAAGAAGAAGGATGCCTCTCGTCTCAATAAACTGGCTAGGAAAGCGAGCTCTGTTGTGGGCAAAGAGCTGGACAGCCTAACAACAGTAGCTGAGAGACGAGCACTGAAAAAGCTGAGGTCAATCATGGACAATCCATCGCATCCACTACACAGCATTATCTCCAGACAGAAGAGCAGTTTCAGCGACAGACTGCTGTCACTGTCTTGTACTACGGACAGACTGAAGAGATCTTTTCTTCCTCATGCCATGAGGCTCTTTAACTCCACCCGGCAGAGTAAAGGTCCACATTAAACCACACCACCTACATTGGATATTACCGAATCTTACTGCAATATGTATTCTGTGTAGCACTATTTAGTTACTCTATATAACACGCTACAGTGGGCATTTGCACGTCACACTGGGTATTTGTATATTGTATTCTTTTGGCTTTATTATTGTACTGTTCTCAGCTCAGGGATGCTGCTGGAAATGTGAATTTCCCTTAGGGGATGAATAAAGTATCTATCTATCTATCTATCTATCTATCTATCTATCTATCTATCTATCTATCTATCTATCTATCTATCTATCTATCTATCTATCTATCTATCTATCTATCTATCTATCTATCTATCTATCTATCTATCTATCTATCTATCTATCTATCTATCTATCTATCTATCTATCTATCTATCTATAACAAATAAACATGACTTGACTTGACTTGACTATTTAATGATTTATTTCTATGTTATTATGTCATGTTAGTGAATTATTGTCATTGTTCGTATAGTATATTTTTAGTATTGTTCCACACTAAAATGTTGAATGTTAGAAGTAATGCATCATAGTCAAACAAAATTATTAATGTGTCGTTTAGATGACAAACCACATTTGTATTTCAATTATGACATCCTCTTTCGGATTATTTGCAATTGATTCTGACTGATTATCTCCTGTAGTTCACTTATATCACACAGGTCAAACACAAAATCTCTGGTAAAATGTTTGCCTTTAACAATAAATATGTCTCAAGAAGATAGTTTTAGCTCTGGAAATAGTTCTTGTATTTTTTAAATTCTCTTTTCACAAAAGAAAATATCAAGAATATTGTAAAACAAAATATTGAATAACATAATAACATTCATCTCATCTCATCAGCCGTACCGCTTATCCTCATTAGGGTCGCGGGGGGGCTGGAGCCCATCCCAGCCATCTCCGGGCAGTGGGCAGGGGACACCCTGAACTGGTTGCCAGCCAATCGCAGGGCACACAGGGACAGACAACTCATTCGCTCATTCACACCTAGGGACAATTTGGACCGGCCAATTCACCTGAAATGCATGTTTTTGGAACGTGGGAGGAACAAACAAATTCCAGAGGGGTTTCGTTGGAAGAACGAAAACAATTATACTGATGCAGGTGTGTAAACCATTATCACAATACTGTAAAGATTAACAAGATAATACCCCAAGTGGCCTGCTTCCTAAATTCTTACATCTTCCACCACAATCTATTCATCATGTCAGATGGCGACACCAATCTTCTCGCTGTCTGCTCTCCTTCCTTTCCTTCCGTCTCTGCGTGAACAGAGACGCGTCTGTTGCAAAGCGTCTTCCCTGTCTGTTTGTTCGCAGCCGTGCTTCAACCACCCACCTCCCTCAACTCTAGAGACGTCCCTGTCCACTGACCTCTAAATGTCCGGTTTACTACCAACAGACATATGAGGACATCATAAATGTATACAGGGGGAAATAGGGTAAGGAGACCTACAAAAAATCAAAATATATCACAACTAAATCTGCATTATATTAAAAACAATACACTTCTAAAAGATGTAACCAATATGTGTCCAGAAGGTGATTACAATTTCTAAAATACCTTAATCTAAGATGACTTGATTGTGGCCATTACTATCAACACCGTCCTGTCTTTCGACATAAGCCAGTTTACCTTGTCTGTTTGGAATTCAGAAAACTAGAGTATTTATTCCTTTTCAGTTTAAATAGATGGAAATTGTCTACAATTGAATACTCCTCCATTAGATGTGCATATATTGGCAACCTGGGAGCAGTAAGAAACTGACGAATGGTCATGATCCAGACCATGGAGATGTGATACAACAGGAAAACTCTAGGCATCTGCTACATATCCCAGGTGAGAAATGAAGGTGCACAAAACCATCAGAGGGCTAATTGGACCCAACAAAGAACTGTTGTCAACTGTGCACAGACAAAAGATGCAATGGTATGGTCACAAAATCCTCAGGAGTGGCCAAGATCATTTTTCATGGGACAGTCCAGGAGGGGAGAAAGACAGAAAAAGGACTGGGCTGACAACATCATGGAATGGACTGGTGCCAACATTGCCACAACCCAAACTTAAGCCAGGAACCATCTGCAGTGGAGGGAGCTGTCCATAGTTGATTATATATATATATATATATATATATATATATATATATATATATATATATATATATATATATATATATATATATATATATATATATATATATATATATATATATATGTGTGTGTGTGTGTGTGTGAGGACAAATTTCAACATTGGCCAAGAAATTTAAACTGCAAAAGTACACTTGGACCATTTGAAAAAGTATTATTTGAAGAATTATTCGTGTAAAATAAGAAATAATACAAACAAAACAATGTTTCACCTAAAACACATTTTTTTTTTACTTTGTCTTTTTATTTTAAGGGACAATCTGTTTTATTTGACCACTAAATGTGCAGTATTGTGCAGTGCAACAAAAAAACAAAGTGCTACAATACTAACAATGGACACTCAAAGTGACCAAACCGCAGCATTTTGGTCTTATCTTTTTTGCCCATCCTTTCACAAGGTTTTTTGGGTACCCTCAGCAGCAAGATGCCAGGCAATCAGCTCCCTCTAAGTGACCCTCATGGTTCTTCAAATGAATACAAATTTCCCCGCCTATGAGTACTCTAAAAAATGCAAGCTTGTATGACAGTTGATGTATTTTAGCTTATTATTGGAATCAATAATGTTTTTCTAATAAATGATGTTCCTTTAACCATTTGGGGATGCTTAATAATGAACAATGTCCCTTTAAGATTAATTTAGTTTTTTTTGTGAAATAGGAAAAAAGTAACTTAAATGAGCAACGTTATCGATTGATTCGAATAGTCTTTATTGTCATTGATACTAGTATTGTAAATCAATGAATGCAACAAGATTGGACATGGGCCTCCAGGGTAAATATGTCATACAGATTTCAAAGAGAAAAAGGATTAAATACTTTCAGGATAAAGGGAAGGGCAGCACGGCGGCGCAGTGGTTAGCGCGTGTGCGGCACAGTTCTAAGGTCTTGGGAACCTCCTGTGTGGGTTCAAATCCAGCTACCAGACTTCCTGTGCAGAGTTTGTATGTTCTCCCCGTGCTTGCGTGGGTTTCCTCCAGGCACTCCGGTTTCCTCCCACATTCCAAAGACATGCATTTCAGGTGAATTGGCCGGTCCAAATTGTCCCTAGGTGTGAGCGAGCGAGTTGTCTGCCCCTGTGTGCCCTGCGATTGGCTGGCAACTAGTTCAGGGTATCCCCTGCCCACTGCCCGATGATTGTTGGGATGGGCTCCAGCACCCCTCCGACCCTACTGAGAATAAGCGATGCAGCTAATCAGATGAGATGAGAGGATAAAGGGCAGAAAAAATATATATTTACAACGTAGTGCTTGGAAACTGGCCTAAATTATAATAATAGTGCAATATTTGTGAACGAGAAAGAATAGTGCTTAAAGGGTATTTTTTTCTTCCTTTTTTATCCCCCAAAAAGTTAAAATACTGGAACATACCAAAGAATTGTAGAATGTAGAGTGAGCTAATAATATCTGCCAATAGACCAACAATTATTGTTAGAGATACTTGACAATAACCAAAACTCAATCAAAACTTTAAAATTACATTTGTAATACATAGGTGGTAGGCTAGCCAGGTGTTAAGCGAATTGTTCACATTTCCAACTCTTAACATTTAATCAATTTCCAAAGTGACAATGTTCCCTATTTGAAGTTAGCATCAGCTTTGACCCTGGAAAAGATTCATTTTCTACTATAACATGGACACGCCACTTGGGAGCGATCCAGTAAAATTAACAACAGTTTCCACAAACACATATTTACACGCATGCATGCACATACAATGCCACAGCTGTGCACCTAAATGACCCCAAGTATTTACCTCTTCCTCTCTCCTTTACACAAAACCACAATTACTCATGAGCTGTCTTTGTCCTTTTGTCCACTGGGTCCCTACTTTACTTTGCAAAATAATGTGTGCAAGAGCGAGCTCTGTTTATACACAC